>NC_039482.1:0-133639 GCF_003590095.1 Trichoplusia ni | reverse complement strand
TCATTACTATCCTCCTTCCTAATAAGACTGAGGTAACGTTGAACTCTTTTCAAATTTCTGGCGACACTAGTCAGTGACCTTTTACTAATTTAGTTATGTAAGAAATGCCTTTTGCGACCTGAAGTGACATTATAAGACTGATTTTGAACAGTAGTTATATTTATGTTATAATAAGAAAGACCTGACAATACAGCCTACAATAACAGCAAGTAGTACTAGACTAGGTTTTTGGTTCAAAATATTCCATTGTTCTATTTTTTTTTAAAGTATTATTCGAAGTATTTGTGATCTGCTTCGCAGCGCTTTTTGTGTGTGAAAAAATATTTATAGTATTCATTATTGATGTTTTAAATTAGTTGTATTAAAAAAGTATTAAAATTATGTTTCACACTTATACTTAGTAAGGCTGATGCAGTTTTGTTGATAATGTTGTAAAGGAATTGTTACTTATATATGATGATGTTTTTACAGACATGTAATTTATGTAGACCGTACAGTGTGACCCAAATTTGTGGCAATATACAAATATTATTGCATTTTTTATGAAGCAGTAAGGTTCATTAGCAAATTTGAGCTCACTACTGATTTGTGGAACACCGCACAGTCGAACCAAAGCATTTTTTAACGATACTGTTACACCTTTTATATGGAGTCTGTTTAAACATTTTTTTATTACTAAATTTATAAGTGTAGCTCAATGGTTCAAAGCCACTTCGAGTATAAATGCTAACTGTTGCTCAAGTCACTGACAGCCGGATGTAAGAGCGATACATAATGTGTGATTTTTCATTCGATGCACTTAGGTGACATTAGTCGAGTAAATAGTTGTTTACTAAACTTATCAACATACATTATTAATGAAAAACATTTTTACCCTGAACAAACATACATATAATTAACATGACTGAATACCATTACTTTTAGTGGTGAACTAAAATGAAGTGAAGTCAATTTAAGTGACTGCAGTGTCTGTAAGGATTGAGGAGCCACATCAGATATTTTTGATCCGATCTCACGATTATTTTGCAGCACCAATTCCAGATTTAGCAGCAAAATATATCACTAGTTATTTTAGTGCAAAAGAGCCACCTAGAACTCGTTAAGTAATAGATCAATATTTATGAGAATGCTGTATCATTTCGCAGTAACCACCGTATAAAAAAATAGTTTCTGTAGCGTTAAAAATATGAAATTTCAATACTTTTGACCTGTTTCCTCTATCTAAACTCAAGATGCGAATTTCTATATGACGTGAACGTCAATTAATATAATCGACAAAATGATCATTTAGTAGGTGTTTTGATTGATTTTTCAGTATAGGAAACACACTGCAGTCATGTCTGAACATTTGGTCGCGACACAATTTGTCACAACGATAACGTGGCATATCCACAAACAAAAAAAAAACATTTTAATCCATCTATTTAAAATGACACTTTTGTAATTGAGGTTCTAACATGTCTCCTGTATGTATATGCGTCTGCTGTGCATCGCTTTTGCAAGCGGCTGTTATTAGTCGAAAAATTATTTAGTTTTGTGAAGATGATTAAAAATCATTATTGTTGAATCATACTCATGATCATAACAGTGCTAAGATTCTCCAATTTACACTGTTTTGTCTATACGTGAGGACTAAGTGCACGACAGCAGAAATTATGTTTTTTATGGTGGTCGACTTAACGGCTGTACTGAGCTGAATTACAGTGTATGCTGTCCATTTGGATCTCTAAAGGCGTGTCCAAACGATGAGCGGCAAGAGTACGGCAGCAACAGAAGAGGCGTTTGTAGAAAACATTGTGAGTGCGGTAGCCAGTCGCACCCGTTTTCCGCTTGCCATTCGTGGTTGGGACTACACCGGTTTCAATCAAGCATTGTGTTTAGTTTGACTGTCTCGCTGGCCTTTGACCATTCTTAGCTTTAACCCATTTTTATGGAATATATACAATAATCTTTAAGCGAATCGCTTGTATACATAATGTTTTAGCTGAATAGCGAATTGATAAAAGTTGTAATCCTACTATCTGAATTCGGTTAGAAAATACTATCAACTCATTCATTTATAAAAAGTACGTACAGTCGCCATCAGAAATATTGTAGCAGACAAGGCGACCAAATAAAACTTTACGTTGTATAATATTCAGGTATTTTTGGTTTGTAGTATGTATAGAAATTATTGATAAGCATCTGCTCAGATATTAGCGAGATAATAAATGTTCAGATATTAATGGTAACTTGTATCGAATGGAACTTATTGACATGTGAAATTGTTCAGAAGTATGAGGTCACCTTTGTCTGCTACAGTATATCTAATGGCGACTGTACTACTAATGTGTGCGTAATCTAATCTTCTGCTCAGAATAATCGTAATATGGTGCTATACTTTTAAAATATTGACATAACTGTGTAGGTACGTAGTTAATTAATTTACTAAAAATATTGTGAAGTATAGTTTTTATTATATTGACATTAATCGTTCCTATAAAAGTGATATTTTACTCAGACTTGTGTTTTATTTTCCTATGCGTTGCGACCGGATTTTTTGGCGTTTTTGTGTACAATGCGAATGAAGGCAACTCTGCCCTTTCTAGCGAAGGTAAACCATCTTATTTTACTATGTCTAACAGAATAAATACTATTAATATATTGCTGCTCTACTTTGGGCCTGTAGCGCTAACGCTGATTACCGGTTAAATGATAATATTAATGGATTACATCGAACTGACTAACAGTAATCAATCCCTTCATTCACCGAAAAAAAAACAGTTTTCTTTTTTAAACGATTTATAGTTAGTTACATTTAGGCCTGATTCGCACGGGAGCTTTTTTAGCGCCCGTTAAAAAAGCGTACCAAATACATTTTCATACGACTATTCCCTTTAGCGCCCAACGCCCAGCGCTCAAAATGCAACACTACTCGACATAAAAGCGTCGCGTTTTAAAAGCACGGACGTATGAACAAGTACTTGGAAATGCATTTGCTCTATTTGAACGCTTTTTTAATGCGCGTTAAAAAGCTCCCATGCGAATCTGGCCTTCTGTGTATATTTCCTTAAGTGATCAATATATTGGTACAGGTAGTATTAGTAAATGCCCAACACACATTATGCACGGGACATTGATAATGTTGACTTCTTTGTGTTTTATATTAAAAATAATGTTTTACTGCATGTAAATGGCTATGAACGTAATAAATAATTTATTTTATAAGCAATCGCAATCGACTAACCTCTCGCTCTTGTACGTAAAGCGGACTAGTGTCTGGCAAGATTGAAAAACTATTAAAACTGACCGGCTATTGCGGTCACATTTTTCATAGGGCCCCAGGTAAGAAAAATCAAAATTTTGCTTATATTGTACTATTTCGAAAGTATAATTAATGCAAGTTTATGGATGTTTGTCATAAGTGTCCAGCAATGGGTGGCGAGATTTCTTAAGTGACCCAAAGAAATAAAAAGATTGAGCTTTATACTTTAACGAAAGTAAGGTACTTTTTTATACATCTTTAACACCGATTACCTGCCAAAGTAACCACTATTCAAACTATAGTCGCTGGTCGTTCTTACCTGAGAAGGACACAGGTACTATTTTAGCTTTAATAAAATAACGAAGCTTTCTATAGAAAGTGACGGTTGCCCTTGCATTTAAGATAGGACGTCACTGGTATGTTTCGTTTATTGCTTGTGTACTCTCGAACTGTAAACCTGCACGCTGGCCCCAGTGTGCCACGCATTGACACATTGGGGCAAGCAGGGGCGGTTGCCCCAGCCTGGCTCCAAGGTGCCTAAAAATAAAAATAATCAGATCCATAAGAATGTTACACGAAATAATTTTTAGAACACACCGTCCAAATTCTCCAGATGAAAGTTTGGAAACTGATTATTCCCTGGCTAGACCCGCTATTATGTCATTCGAAGATCGTATCGTGGAGAGTAACTTACATACCATTCTTAGGCATATTCTTTGGTAACATTGCACCCATGTAATATGTTGCAAATGACATGTTCCAAGATTTTGAAAACAAAACAAAAACAGAAGAAAATTTTATAAATGAAATGATGCCTTCCCAAGCTGGGCTGAAACGTGGTATAATTAATGGGAAGAAGAAAATACGGAAGAAGGAGATGGAAGTGGCGGATAAAATCAAGATTTCAGAAATGCAATTTCATGCCAGTGTAAAAACTGTGCTCGCTATTTTTCTTGCCCAGCCAATACGACCTGTACAATAGAGCGATCATTCAGCACATTACGGCAGGTCAAAACGTGGCATACCTCAACCATGAGCAAAAGTCACCTTAGCTTCCTGTGTATGCTAAGTGTGCACGGAAGGAGAGCAAGAAGTGCGGAATAGATTCAACCAGAACCCACGCCGGCTTCTCTTGAAGTAATATTACATGAGCCCAAACGGCCCAAGTTACAAAAAAAAATACCGAGGTAGGGGGAATAGGTTCACTGCTGCTCCACCCCGAGGCCAAGGCTGGCTTAGCCGATGGCGCCTCTAGCTGAATTGTGGCTCTAGTACAGTGCGTTTTTATAAAGTTTTTAAAATTTTTGCAGAACTTTGGATGCTACACAGATATTGTTACAATTATGACGCTTTGTCGCTATGACGCTGAACTCATATACTTGACGATGTCAAAGTCAATGTTTCGATATGCTTGTCGAAGTTGGGCCATTTGCATAATTTGAAAACTTTCATTGTACTAGTAATATTGATCACTTTTAGAGTTCTTTCATATCTGAATATGTAAAATGTTGAAGCTGAGTGTAAACTAGTCTAGGCACTCAGGTATTTACCAGAGTAGAGCAGCAACGCGATGCCAGTAAGTATTCTATGATATTTTATCGTTACGTTTTATTTTGTCGTAGGTGAATGCTGTTTGACAGTGCAAGGATAAGTAATGGTGATTAAACAAGTGATATGGACACTTATTTCCCAGCTGGTATTTCGGGAAGTGTTTCACCGTGTTATCCTTATTTGATACGTAATGACACAATTTTAAGAGTAGTATAGTTACATTTAGTACTCGTTTACAAAGTTTTCGAGATGTATGTAATTTTAATTATGAATTAATTTAATCGTTCCAGAAAAATAATAATAAATCCGTATAATATTGACATGTTACTTTTTGTACTCGTGGCAAAGTTTTCGAGTTGTATTTATTTTATTTGTGAAATAATTTAATTACCGTAAATTAATAAATCCTTATAAAACAAAAATCATATAATGGAGTAATTATTTTATTAGTTGCAATGTTGCACTATTCCTTCGTATTACATTTCGGAGCAAGTGCAGTTATAATGACAATACCCATACAATCAAACTGTCAACGAGCAGTAAGGCTGGATTACACAGTTGGACAGCTGGACAGTTAAGGTCGCAAGGAGTCGCAACAGTTGAGGCACGTTGCGACGCGACGCGGCGATTTATTATTAGATAGGTTAATGTCCCATTAGCCCTTAATGTCCCATTGTATGACCTTTCTTTCCTCCTCTTTCCCACTTGTTTTTAGATCTGAATTTATGGCACTCGGCCTAGCCTTTTCCCAACTATGTTGGGGTCGGCTTCCAGTCTATCCTGATTCGATACCAAGGGGTATCGTGTTGCTCAGGTAACTGTCTACGTCTATTCAAGGGGCTAGACTGGTTGTCAGACTTTCAAGCTTCTGACCACCTGTAAAGACTGTCAAAGATGTAGTAATAACAGCCGGGGCTTATACAAGATGGAAGGCACGTCATACCGATCCCATGGTCAAGCGTCATCGGAATTTTTCATCGGTCTTTTGATGAGTCGGTTTATTCATGCGGCTTGCACGCGACGCCGCGCGCCGCCTCTGCTTCAGCTCATGATTGAATGTTGAATTGACCATTTTGACGTCACTTTCGATTAGATTTGCGAGAGAGCGATGACCGACTAGTACCTTTACGAATCAGCTGATCGGTAGCAGTTTTAGTGTTTTATTTACAAAGCCTTTTTTCGTGAAAAGGGCTAAATAATGATTTTTGTTATGAAAATATTATTATTGAAATACGTAGGAAAAATTATTTTATGACACTTAAAATTTAAAAAATGCGAAAGCAAAATGCACAATTTTGTGAAAAGACCGATGAAAAATTCCAACGCAGGGAGGCTGGAATCATGTCCAGAACCCCTGGACCATGGAATCTGTATGATGTCCCTTCAACCCTGTATTTTAACGTTCCTTCTGAAACTCTTTATGACAAATTGGTCACCCATCTACGGACCAACCGCGTCAAGCGTAACTTAACCTGTGATCGATTCACTTATGCGGTTATTATCGTGGCTAATATATTAGATTAGCCCAATTGCTATTCATTCATCGGCCATTGTGAATTGCAAAATTGGGGCCCTATTTGTTCAGATTATTAATGAAGATAGTTATTCTGAACTTAAACATTACTTTATTTAAGATCCTAGAATCCATTTTTTTGTTGTGTTCTAAGTTCGGTCGAAATGCGACAGACAAAGGAAGTGCCACTTGTTTTTGGTAGCCGTGCTTGATACTGCGTTACAAAGGCGACCTGGGATTAAGAACGCAGTATCAAGTTCCTGACTCGATCTGCGACCTCAACGCCTAGAATGCGGAGCCCCATGTTTGTAAATCTCATCCAACAACTATCATCCAGTGGCCTTCCCAGCTCCACTTCAGCCTCGTTATTGTGGCACCTACGTCTCGAACTTTGGGTTCGTTTTCGGATATCCACATTATGGACTTGGAGTTTGATGCCCATTAGAGCGCTCTATGGCTCCTTGTGCCACTTTAATCTTATGGACAGCCTCATGTGTAAGCGTCCATGTCTCGGCACCATAGGACCTTGCTAAAAGATAAAAAATCGCCAAGATACTCGTAGTTATCTAAAGTCTCCAGGACTTCATTACCAACTCTAATTGAATTTAAAGAGCTGGAGCTCGTTCACACCGACATCAACTTGGTCTTAGACATAGTCATCCCTTAAACCCTGATCTTTATTGAGCTTTGGAGAATATATCGAATACCTAAGATCGCCTGCAAGCATAAGCTGAGACAAGAATGCACTATTTATCTTAATTCCACGTGAATACCAGTCAAGCATTGTAATGACATCCTCAATGGGACAATGGTTGAAAGCTTGGGTGAAATCGTATAATCCTGTCGCACCCCTCTCGAGTAGAATAGGCCGAATCGTAATGATCTTCCAATTATTGTCCAGTTACATCTCTAAGATTACGGAGTGGAATCTCTAAGTTTACTCATTTATTTTCGGACTTTTAGAAAAAGAAACTAAATCAATCTACCATATTTTTATAAATATAGTATTTTTGCTATCTCTTGGCAGTAGATGTTAGAAAACTCAAATAAATGATAAATAATTAAAAACTTCTGGTTGTATACATTATTTATACTTGAACTGTGTTCCTATTTTTTTTTAAGAATCCCAGTTTTTTTACGCCATCTCCCCATAGATACTTCTCAGAAGGATTGGGTTAAGTATTATTTTTAATTATTGTACTGTGTAATTTAAATCTTTCTAATGAAAAGGTGGCAAGGCAGTGACACTGGTAAGTTTGGAATAGAAGCAGCCTCGTGGCAGTCTCACAAGGAGAAGACAGGCAACCCTATATAAAACTGGCTTCTGTTAGCTATATCCCGAATAAATGAAAACTGCAGTGCAACATTAGTAACAGATACCAACAATAATCAAACGCTTAACTAAGCGTAACTTGCAACTGTAGGGTGGATATAGTTGGATTTCTAGAGTAATGTGGTTAGACAGCGTAAGTAATAGAACTGGTTAGAAAGAGGAAGCTTGAAAGTAGCACCATTGCAGCAGGGCTACATTTTAAAAAGGGTGAAATAATGAGGCCTGATACAAGCTAAGCAAAGAGAGCACAACCAAAAGGTGTTTGTTCTGAATAAAACATAGTTCTGTGAAAAAGGTATAAAATACTAGCTGTTGCCCGCAACTTCGTCCACGTGGTTAGAATTATCCCCGTGTTTTCCACATTTTCCATTGCATCTTCGCTCCTATTAGTCGCAGCCGTAATGCCTAAAACCTTCCTCGATTAATGATCTATTGAACACAAAAAGATTTTTTTCAATTTGATCCAGAAGTGCCTGAGATTAGCGCGTTCAAACAAACAAACAAAACTCTTCAGCTTTATATATTAGTAAGGTATAGATTAGTACAGATGAGATCACAAATAGAAGGGATGAATGGAAGAAAACAACATGACAGGGAGATGTTGCCTAAATAATACTTTACTTACACTTACTACAGTGTAGCTAGCCGCAAAAGGCAAGCAAAACAGATCCATATTACCAGTAACCTTTTTAAAAAATTCTTTGTCATTTAAAATAATCACATTTTCTCTAAACCTTTTCAACAAATTCAAGCACTTCGTCCATTTTCAGACATCCGAAGGAGTAAGTAAGCTAAGAAAAATATCAAAATCAAAAGCTTTTATTTCAATATGGCCTATAGACCAGGCACTTTCAAAACGGTAACGTACAATATTGACTCTAGGCGCACGGTTACAAAATGCCATGGAGAAGAACCAGCAAAGACTCCTTAATACGTTTTTCCAATTTCTCTTGACAGCAGCTGAATGGCGTTGAGTCCAAATATGAAAAATGTGCTAATATGCACACATGGCTGTGAATCTGTGAAGAGCTGGTCAAATCATCACGATGATGTCCATTAAAGTATATGCGCCTCAGTTTTAAAACTGTAACTCTTGCGACTCGAATGATATTCCAGTCATAAAAATGTCGGTAATCTAATACAGAATTGCTTATTTTAATTATAAATTAATTTAATTATGCAACAGTTTACTCACGCTTATTTATCGGGAGTGCCCGATTAGTTTCAGACCCAGTTTTTTCAAGTCGACTCGCGATCACGCGACCGGTTGGGTCCAAAAGTAGTCGGTCAGCCCCGATTAAAATTATTTATAATTATTAAGTACAGAAAATATTAGACTTATGTTAATAAATTGGTCCACAAAAACTGTTTTGAACGGATGGACTGTGGACTCCTATTGAGTCTCATATAGTAATGCAAAAATGTTATAAGTATAATATAATCTAAGTTATCAGGTTTGTATATATAGATATTTATGAATTTATATTTTAGTAACTTTTAGTTAGTTAGTTTTTGTTAGTTAATGCGTGAGTAAACCTAGCCTTTGCATCATTTAATCAGTGTTTCGATGGTTACTATAAAAATAAAGCCCTAAGTAATATATTAAAAAAAAACAGATACTCTTCCTTTACAGAATATTTTGCAATCAAGATTGCACAAAAATTAAAAAAAATACTTGATGATTCTAATAATTCTACTTAAAAAAAAACTTACAACATAAGGGGACAAATCAAACTGGATGTCAAAAAATAACATTGCTATCTTTTTATTTTTTCAAGATTAATTAAACTGTATTTCAAAATTTGAAATCCATCCTCCTAAGTAAGCTCTGTCAGCTGTTTTGCTTTCAGTTGGTTTCGAAACATTTGTGCAGTGCAAACTCGCCATCTGGCGATTATTAGGTACGTATTTACTGTATTTTTCAGGTTTTGGACAAAAGACACCAGTGGACAGTTCCCAGTTACGGTGACCATCCACCGCCTAGGATTGTGAAGCGTCGCGATTAACACACAGTGTCCTACACAACTTATATAAGTAGAATGTACTCTTTGCCAAAAAACGACGACTCGATTTCCAGAACAGTTACTCATTCAAGCGCTTTGCCTCACAAAAACAAGATTGCCTACCTTTGTGTACGAATACAATTATTTTTATACAAAAAGATATACAATATTATACTTAAAATGTTTTGAAAGTAAGACTCACCAGTGGAAAAGTTCACTTTCCCATAGACAATTTTATGTATTCTGTGACGAAGAATGTTGAGTTGAGACTCTGTGGTCCAAACAACTGAAGTTCCTAGGTCAACAATGTTGTGACACTGTTCATTACTACTGCAATATAAATCTGATGAAGTCAAAAAAAGGAAAGCTTTATGTAATTGAATTCCGTGATGGTGTGACTGCCATATTATAAGCTTATATTTGAAATAACTTCTACTATTTAGTTACATGATATCGGCCTGTAAGTTTAATGTAAGCATTGGTCTCAATCTCTCGATCTAAAGTCACAACCAGATGTTCGATGAGTTCTGTTTTTTATATAACAATATCAAAAATAATGTATAACTCGTTATCATCTTTGCAGTCCATGAGCAGCAACAGCGAAGTAAATGGCCATCAGCCGCCTTCATCACAACAATCAGCGCCACCATCGGACCCTCGTTTGAGAAACGGGTCATCCTCGGACCCACAGAGAATATGCCGTGACTATGTTTGGGGTATTTGTGGCAAAGGCACGCAGTGCAAATTTCGTCACGACTTTGATGTGGGGTCAATGAAAAACATATTGAAGTTCTGCCACGATTATCAAAATAGAACTGGATGCGCGCGTCCTGACTGTACCTACTTGCATACCACAAGAGAGGAGGAGAATCTTTTCCTGACTACTGGTCAGATACCTAGAGCGCTAGCCGAGAGACACGCAGCCATGTTTTCTGCACCAATGAACGTGTTTGTGAACGAGTACTTGGGCCAGGCTCCACCTCCCCCTCCACCGCCGCCGCAGCCCGCGGCCGCTCCGGTGGTGGCGCCTTCATGTGCGACTGCTGCTCCGCCACCCCCGCACCCTTACGTGACTGCTCAGCCGCCGCCGCCCCCCAGCACCTCTGAGGCCTCTGCTAGCGCCTCCGCCACCGCCGCCACCTCCGCCGCCTCCACCGACTATGGCTACTGTGCCTGCGCAAATGACCCCGCCTGTGTTCACAGGTAATTATTGCTTATAATATATGAATAAGTTGTGATGACCTCAATAGCGATAAGGAACTGACTCAGATTTCATACAGGATACTTTATTGTTTTTTGGAAAAATGTGCCGAGTAATGAGAGCATACCGAGTTTTACTCGGCTTAATTTTTTCAACCAAGTCCTCAGCCAACTACCTCAGTTCTATCAAATACCCGTTTTGCAGATGTAAAAAAGCGCACATGTATGTACAATGTACAACTTTGCTTAACCTTAAATGTACTACACATTCTTTATAATAATATTTATATATACTTAATGTAAACATATTGCTTTTTTAAGCAAAGTTTACACTCCACTCAAACTAAGTAAGTTGGCTGAGAGCATACTCAGAATATCTGCTGAGTATGCTGAGTACCGAGTATCATCCAAGTACTCGACCAATCTATTTGAAGAGCATTAGTGCATATTTTGTATGTTTTTTGTGGAAACCCCTGATGGAATGTCTTTTAGGGAGCTTATGTAAACTATGTGTATACACTAACTTTGATATATGTTACATTACTTATTTTTTGTTTCAGCTCCTGCTCCATTCAACAGTCCTGCTATGTATGCTGCTACTCAACAGTCACCACCTCTACCCATGTAAGTTGTTTTATTTACACTAGAAGAGATAAAAACTAAAATACATAATGAAAAATATACAATTAAACCTTCAGTGGCTAAATCAAATTAAAACCGTGAGAGTAAAAATGTTAGAAATAAAAATGTCTGATTCTTGTATTTACGAACTCCGTTTCGTATTTTATCTTCAACAAAATGATTGATTTAACTTTACAGGTTTGATGCCAGCAGGCCTCCTCCACAAATGTCAACAGTTGCACCTAAAACTAAAAAAACTGTTGTGGTAAAACGTCCGGCTGAATGTTCTGAGGGTAATTATCACAATTTCTTTTTATGATATTAATTTGGCGTCGAAAGGGTACAAATGAAGAATTAAAATCCAAACAATGCTCAGCGAAAATCAGTTGCATAGAATAAGCAATGTTAGCATGCGCGAATACTGTGGAATAAGACTAATTGGATTGACTGACACATGGTGTTGTTTATAAGTGGTCCCATAAACCTAGATCTATAGTGATTTAGGTTTAGGTTTTTACAAAAGCTGATTAGTTTTTTATTTTATTGTTACAAACCACATTTATTTCAATAGTTTTGTTTGTAGGTTGTTCTTCTTAAAGTTTATCTGTCAAATACAGATGTGATTGATGTTATTAAAGTTACCTATCTCTTTCTCAGGCTCTGGAATATCTGTGTAGAAAATTTCATTACATTCGGATCAGTAGGTTTTCGAGAAAGCAGAGACCGACTTTTTTCAAATTACTTGATTTGCTCAGTCACACCAGGTACTTTGCGAGTTCATAATTAATCAGACCTAGCAAAACATACTAACTGGCATGACAAATTGATAAAACTTTGTGGAGAGTTACAAATATAAATGCTTAATAAAAACATATATAAAACCTTACTTAAACTATTTTATGTTTTTTAAATATTAGTTTAATCAATATTTATAGGTCGTCTTAAGCATACACTGCAGTATCTCTAATTAATGAGGTCTCAAAATATTGTGGTGTTACTGGGACCACTTATTAAACATTCCATTGCTTGAGTACTATAGTTTTAATAAAGCATTATATTCATGCATCAAAAAATATATATTAATGGCACTTATTAACGAACATTCTTAATTTTAAATGGGTTTAATATAGGAAATGATTGAATGGTTCGAAACCACCTGTTAAAACATACATCTAACTAACTGCTGTGAAATCAGATATATTTGTTCAATTTTGACTTTGTTTAACATGCCACTGATGTGATGTGATCTATATCCATTCTGGGTTACAAGAGTAAATTTTTATGTAATAGGGGCAAGCCTATTGCTATTTGCCATTGCATAGTACCTTCTTTGATAGAAACCATTGAACTAATCATGGGTTAATGGACTTGATAACAACTTTTATTAAGAGTCTATTTTAAAAGTAATGGCATAATTTATAATAAAGCGAATATTTGAACGTAATTTATTAAAAGGATGACAAAACAACACATCATCAGTCAAAAATAAATTGAGTTACCAAATAAAATGTAATATTTGTTTACTTGTGCATTTTCTGATCTGAAACACGAAATGAAATACTACTTTTTCCTGTTTCATGAACTAAATATGGTTTTAAATTATGTTCAAATATCCACTTTGAATAAGTGCTGCCTGAGTTATGTCTTATGTATTGTGCTCGTTTTGATACAAGTTAGAATAGCTAATGTTATTTGCTTGGCGCTTATTGACTTTGTTCTCAGCCGGGCCAAGCAAAGCGAGAAAACTGGAGAGCTCCAAACTTGAAAGACTCTGCGAAAGCTGTGTCCAGCGGGAACTCAGGTTTGACACGAAAAGATTCATCACTATATTTGTACGCATGAAATTCCTATCGATAAAAATATTCGAGTCTTAATATGAGAAGTAAAAGAGAATGGTCATGAATCGGCGAGTGTTTTAAGCGAAGTGCGTTCTGACACCGATAGCAATATATTTCGAGAAGCGAATTTATAGCATTCAGTATGTAATATGTTTAATATATTTCATAAATGCTTGCATTACAAATATATACAGTTTCATCTATTAAGAGAACATCAGACACTGTAAATGTCAAATGAGATCGCCGTTACTGCAATACTAGTAGAAATAACATTAAAGTATATGGGCACAAACCGCAGAATGAACAAAATTACAAAGCTGTGCGAAATAATACTTTATCACCACTATTGATGCACATCCAGTAAATTAAATGATTAAACGTTCAATGTATCATTAATATGAAGTTTTTTTTACAATGGAGTTTGTAATGCATGTCAACAGTGTTTTCATTATTTACCTCATTTTCTATACGATGCTCTAGTTGGCAACACTTTACCGTTCTTACGCCCTTAGAGATTTATGCGGTCGCGTTGAACGCCTGTAAAATTGGCTGAAGGTAGCTATTTAATATAGAAATAGTAAAATCACACTAATACGTATATTTTAGTGAGTGTGTGGCTGTTACTATAATGAGCAATACAACGTTATAGGATCGATCTGTACCGCAAGGAGATGAAGAAGCTGGAGTGTGAGAGAGAGTACCAATCATACATCTATGAGACCAAGTCCGAAGGATATGAAAATGGCCGTCTGTTGTTGAAGTCTGTTCTTAGTCCCGAGTCGTTTCGTATTCTCGACGAGTACGTAGAGGTGAGAGAAATATTAAAGTCATTTTATCAGTATTTGAAATATTGAAGGATGCAATTGTTGTATGGTGTTCAAACTATATCCGTCTTACACAGGGATCTTCGCAGCAGTTCAACCAAATGTCTCCGTTTTCTGTGAGTATAATTTTTTTCGTAACATGTTTATACTAAAAAGCAAATTTCGCGAGTAGTAATAGTATACGAGTATGGTACCAAGGGAGTATGTAATAATATTATATGAGACGTACTTCAGGAGGAAAAGTTTTAGTAATCAGAAGGGCGCTAGGTGCCAAGAAGCAAGGTAGTAGTGGAATGTAACAGGAAAGGTGGTGTGTAGGCGTTAAAACTGTTTGCGACGTTAGCCGTTGGTTGAACTTAGCGGAAAAATACAGTCAAATCTCTCGGAAGTGAGGGAAGTGGTTCTGACAAGTCTGACAGCGAAGAATTCCTGAGCTGTTTAGTAGCAAGCGGCATTAGGCAGACCAATTTACCAAATACTTGGTTGTGGTTCCCGGCGACTTTCTCATTTAAAAGCGCGATCGTTCCACCAAACCTAACTTTCGATAGGAGAATTCTACATTGAGTTCGAAAGAGTTATAATGACTTCCGGGAGCCTTGTATTCACCCTCGGCGTAAAAAAGTAAAAATTGCTGCAAAATATCCAGTATTACCACCAATATGCAATAAAGAAAAAATATTGTCAATGTCCCTATTATTTACTGGACTCGTGATGTCGTTTTCAATCTTCCAAGTATGTGTTCTGCTTCTTTGATAAAAGAAAGCTAAATTAACAATCCTTTTTTTAGGCAACTTCAACAGTGCCCCGACAGTTTCTGCTTCAGTTGATGGATTGCGTGTTCAATAACTCAAGAAGTCTTTTGGACTCTGTAAGTATTTCAGACTGTGCAACATATCCAGTAGAAAATATGGTATTATAATAATGCAGCTTTCTCAAACTTCTTTTTCAGCCGCCTGTCCCTAGTGTTGGAATGGACGAGTTGTCGCTATTACAGTCACTGACAGCGTTGACCAGGAGGTCGGAACCTATAAACGACGCGCCGACGGATGTCATACAGGCAGTACTAGGCGTGCTTCGGAACTGTAAGTCTCAACGTCGATTAAAACAGAAAATGCTCTGTAAGTATGTGGGCGCAAAATGAGCCATAATCACGATTGTTTCCAGCCACGACGTTAAGCTCCTACAGAAGCCCTTCAGCCGAAGCGCGGTCGAGCGAGAGCCTGGGTGAGCGAAGAGGTGCGAGCAGCAGCGGCGCCATGAACGGGCTGAGCCACTTCCTGAACGGGCAGAAGGCGGAGGGCGCGACGGCGGGGCCCGCGCGCTACGGGGGCGCGTGTTCTGCGATCAGAGCTTTCCCCACGGCAAGCGCCGCGCCCCCGCCTGCCGCGCCCCCTCCCGCGCCCCCTGCGCCCCTTCCCGCGCCCGCCGCGCCCTCTCCCGCCGCCCCCGCGCCCCCAGCGGCACCGGCCCAGCGACCAGCGGTGCGACCTACCGGCCCAGCCGGCCCTACCTACCTGCCGTACCAACCGCCGCCCTCCCGGCCGTATTACCCGCAGCAGTACCCCTCCAGCTTCAGCCGTGAGTTCACGAGACACTGTGATGAGTTTGCCGGACTTACGAGCCGACTTGTACGCGCAAGTGCAGTGTGCCCCTAACCGCCTGACTCTCTTGCAGATATGCCAAACGTAAACACGCCTTATAATAGTACCGCTCGGGGCCCGGCCCCCCACGCCCCGCAGCGTCCGGCCGCGGCCGCACAACCTCCGGCGCCGCCGCCACCCAACTATAATCTGTACGGGGCGGGCCGATACCCCTCTCAGCCTCATTACTATCCTCCTTTCCAATAACCTAGACTGAGGTACGTCGAATTCTTGACATCTAATGACGAAGCTAGTCAGCGAATACGTGCTAATTTAGTAATGTAAGAAATGCCTATTGCGACCTAATGTGATATTAAATAAGACTGATTTTGTACCATACCTTTCAGATAATATTTTATACAGAAACGATTTTATAACATGTATGTAAATAAATAGAAAGACTTAATGCTTATGCGGGACAGTAATGATGAAATAGACAGGTCGAGCTGGACATTCAAGATTTCAAAGCAGCAATTTGACAATCGATATGTAGTATTAACATCGAACTTTCTTGGGAATCTTGGGAAAAAGCCGTCAGCTATTTATCGCGCTAAAATAGTGATTATGTTTTCTTATAAATATGCGCCGATGAAATTTGTCGTAAAATGGAAGATAATGAAATACTAGTTTATTGTTTTATCGAAGCGACAAAGTCGCTTAAACTAAAAACTTGGCCTCATTACTATCCTCCTTCCTAATAAGACTGAGGTAACGTTGAACTCTTTTCAAATTTCTGGCGACACTAGTCAGTGACCTTTTACTAATTTAGTTATGTAAGAAATGCCTTTTGCGATCTGAAGTGATATTATAAGACTGATTTTGTACCATAATTTTAAAATATAATTTTAAACAGTAACGATATAATATGTTATTAATACTGGCATAGTATTCATCGTTACAATTGTTTTTATTCCGATATAGGTATTATCTAGGATAACATTTTTTGTTAGTTAATTATTCAATTGGATATAATTCCTTTTTACACATTCTGCACAGATAAAAACTGACATTTATTTAGCTGTTTTTGTTGTATTAATTGATAATAGAGTATTTGATTAAGTCTAAAAAATTAAAACTGTTTTTTTCATCAGACAGAAGACCAAAAAATATTGAATAAGTGTTTTTCATTTTATTACATCATAAAAAGGTAAGAAAGATTTAAAGCACTTAAAAGAATGATTTGTATGGAAATGGGTGCGATAACGTCACTTGCTAAAGCAGACTGGTTAATGACGTCACACGAGATTTTATTTTATTGTATCTCCTCATTCTTGTTTACGAGATACAATGAAAAACAAGTAGCCAATATTTTTTGAAATCTGTCTGGGGCATTGTTTTTTGTAAGATATGTATTGCGAAGTTTTTTTACCGGCTTCACAGCACTTTTTGCGTTTTGAATGATAATGATAGTATAAATGTATAAATTATTGATGTTGTGTTTATTACTCAAAATTTCTTATTGTTGAAAATAGTAAAATTATATTTCACACCTATATTTAGTAAGGCTGATGCAATTTTGTAATAATATTGTAAAGAAGTTGTTACTTATATATGACTACGTTTTTACAGACACGTAATTTATGTAGACCGTAAAGTGTGAAGCACATTTTTGGTAATATATACATATTATAGTCATTGAGTTAGCATTTGAATCGGAAGCGGTAAGATTAATTTGCGCTTACTACTGATTTGTGGAGCACCGTAGAGTCGAGCCAATGCATTTTTAAACTATACTGATACATGTTTGATGAATTATCTAAATTTATTTGGAAACTATGCGTTTTTTATAAATAAGATAGTAAGTCATAAGTTCAAAACTATAGTATGACTAACTAGAGTATGATTACTAACTGCTGCTCAAGTATTTACATTTAACTTGATCTTGTTCAGACCCATCTTTTGACCACGACTACGAAACAACTTACAAAAAAAAACCATTTTAATCAACTTTGAAAATCACACTTTCGTTATTGAGGATATTGTGAATTATCGACTTTATTATATTGACATTAATCGTTCCCATAAAAACGATATTTTACTCTCACATGCGTTTTATTTTCCTTTGCGTTGCGACCGGCTTTGTTTTTGTCGTTTTTGTGTACAATGCGAATGACGACATCTCTGCCCTTTCTAGCGAAGGTAAACCATCTTATTTTTTTCTAACAGAATTAATATTATTACTACCTATACTGCTGCTCTACTTTGGGCCTGAAGCGCTAACGCTGATTCACGTTCAAATTATAATAAAATTAATGGATTACTCGAACTGACTTAACAGTTATCAGTCACTTCACTCGCCGAAAAATTTCAGTTTTGTATTTTAGACCAATAAGGTTCAAGCAGTCTTTATAAATAAACAACACCCAAAGATCTTTAAAAACAAAACTTTTCAGTAGCGAGACCTTTTCTTTATTTCAAAGACAACCCAAACGCCGCGCTTGTGCGCTAATGCATTATAGTGACACTAAAACGCACAAGCGCTAATAATAATTATTGATCACTTTAGGAGTATATGTCTGAATATGTAAGATGTTACTTTTTATACGAATGCCTATAGTAAGAGCAACGTATTCTCAGGTATTTACCAGAGTAGAGCAGCAACGCGATTCCAGTAAGTATTATATGATATTGTATCGTTACGTTTTATTTTGTCGTAGGCGAATGCTGTTTGACAGTGCAAGGATAAGTAATGGTGATTAAACAAGTGATATGGACACTCATTTCCCAGCTGGTATTTCGGGAAGTGTTTCACCGTGTTATCCTTACTTGATACGTAATGACACAATTTTAAGAGTAGTTTAGTTACTTTTAGTACTCGTTAACAAAGTTTTCCAGATGTATGCAATTTTAATTATGAATTAAATTAATTTTTCCACAAAAATAATTATATTGACACGTAACTTTTGTACTCGTAACATTTTTTTCACTGGGCCTGCACTTAATGTGCTGCGGTTTTTCCTATTATGAGCCCTTAATGTCCCACTACAGGACAGGTCACTCCTACCCCTTTCACCTATTTCCGGCAATGCCCATTTGGATCTAGTTCTGCGCAAATAAGTCGAGTTAGTTGTGTTCTCATAGGTCAGAGCTCTTCGCAATGATTCAATGTTCTATTTAGGATCCATTTCATAGTTTAGCAAAGTATTGCCAATGCAGAATTTTCTAGATTTCTGACACACGTACGGTTTTTTTTTAATTTAAATTATAAACAAATTTGCAATTTAGTAAGAAATAGTAATAATACGAATTCGCCGCGGTTTCTCATACATACAAAAGAACTTTGTATGTTGTCTGATAACCGCGGCGGAACTCGGAATCCACTTCTTCCAAGAAGCAAATAGCAAGCCAATAGGCTACACGGACTCATTATAAGTTTGCGAATTTCATTTAACCAACGCATTCGACGATGTTTTCTTAATTTTGGTGTGTTTATAATATATATCATTTTTGGTAAGAATATTATGAAAAACACAATTTTTTTCACAATGTTGTTTTTTGTTTTTGGATTTTATGCTACATTCGTACACTACGAACGGTATCGATATCGATCCACCCCATAGGCTGCCAGTCTCTATACCATGTTAGATCTGTATCAACAGAGATACATCATCGCCGGTAATATATTGCATTTGACACTTTATTTCTCGCCTCATCTAAATTATCTTTACTGTGAAGAATTTCACTTGTAACAGGCTTCGATGTCAAATCTATAACTTGAAACCCCGGACCCCCTTTACTTCCCGTTATTTATCAAGACTAAAATAAGCCAAATCGCTTCAGCTGTTCTCGAGTTTTAGCGAGACTAACGAACAGCAATTCATTTTTTTATGCAAGGAAAAGAAAGCAAGAAGAAGAATAGTGTAACACTTATCACTTACCTATTTAAACCTCCTTTTTAGTGTGTAATGTACAAGTGTCGGAACAGGCTGAGCCATGATGTATCAGGCTTTTTCGTGAAGCTGTTATTGAAACAGTACTCAAAATATGTGGATTAACTAGCTGGAGTCCGCAATTGCTCTGATCAGGATTATTAGAAGCTTATAATAGCGTGGCCTAGAACAGAACTAGTACTATGACATACCGCATAAGCGATAGTATTACTACCAAATGGGCATTCTTGTACTTGCTTGATATTTTCGACGATTCACACAATATATCTATAAATTGTACTCATGGATCAGTCTTATGCATAAGCCGTGCCCAAAATACTTTTATAAAAATGTATTTAGCAGTTTTTAAAATTTGTGCAATTAATTGTGAGGTTAAGAAAAACAAATTGATATATACCAAAGTGTGTTTTAATTTAGTGTCTACCTTTGCTGCCGAAGTGACCCACTTCTAATAACAATATTTATTTATTATTTCATGTTGTGTTGCCCTTGCAAGCCCATTGTAAAGTTACCTTTATGATACAAGTTTTTTTAGTACAGTTATTGTATTTGGAAGATTTTTTTTTACAATCGATATATATTAATAAAAGCATGTATAACATTAACAAAATACATTTATGATTATAAGGAAATTCAATTAAAATTAATTTTCATTTCAAGTATCAGATGCTAGTAGACATTAGCGAGCTTAAAAATATATTTACAGATTATTCCATAATTACATTTCTGATTGTAGTTTGGTGATAGTTATTATATAACACATGTAAAATTAAATATAGTCAACAATTAATTGTATAACATTATAACTTGGAAACAGCTTTTAAATACAGTTTATCGACGGTATTTCTTTAGCTAGTATTTGTGAAGTATATACGAAGTTTAATAAGACACAGTTCAAGTCTATCGTTCAGGTATACCATCAGCGTTGTACACTGGATATCGTAATGATTATATAAAGTGTGTTTATCTGGTCGTGTTGAGTTATTCGTTCTTCATATCACTTAATCTTGACACGAGAGGGAAGCGAACGATGCGTAGTTGATTGGCATAGTCACAGACTATCGCATCCTTCAATGGTAATATTTGTCGCACGAAGATACATCCGTCGCTCTGCCCTGGAATATGATAATCCATTTAGCCTGTGTAAATAACTACGAGCCCATGTTCTGTACAAAGCACAAACTACTATCCCTACAAACTTAATAAATAATTTATTTCTGAGGTCCGGTGTATTTTTATAGATCACAAAATTGTTTTTTTTTCTAAATTTTGTGCTTTTATAATAAATCGACTTCGGAATATGGCGAGAAACAATATAGCGGTATAAAGCCATAGGCCGTGTTGAGGACAGTAGGGTACAGCCAGTTGCCGAATGTGAACAGGCTGTGATCTTTTGATTAAAAACTGCAGTTTCCCTACAAAACGCTTTTAAGAGTAGATAAAACATAATACTACAAAGGTCGACAAATACTAGTTTAAAGCTTATGTAATGTTCAAAATATAGGAAATTTAATGTAAAGCAGTTCTTACCCAAGAGAACTCGGCGTATGACGTCACCACTGCTAAGGTCGTACGCGGTGAGCCCGCTGCGGTCACCCATCACAAGCATCGTGTGCGTTAGCGGCAGCATGCGGCTCATATAGTTCAAGCCCTGCACAAATACGGAGCTTTAAAACAAGGCATTTGTAATATTTGTATGCACTGAACAATAAGCAACATTTTCAAAAACTACTAGTTGGCCTAGCAAAGGATATATATAGAGACCACACCTTAAATTCGGTGTTAACCAAGGATGTCTAACCGCAGGCAATTTATTTTTGAATTTATCTTTTTTTATTTTTATTGTCTTACTAATTGGATAGATTGGTAGAAATTAATGTTTTCTTAAAAAAGTTGTTAATTATCATGGGCAAAAGTATAATTTGAAATATGACTGGAACTTTCCGTTAAAAGTCATACAATTCGGTTGTACTTACTATGTGAATAGAGTTCAGCATGTGTCCTTGGAAGCGGTCCCAGATGCACAGTCGTTCGTCCGCGCCGGCAGACACTACATACGACGCAGTGTACGCGAGTGACGTCACAGCCCCGTCGTGAGCCTGCATGCTGTATAGGCAAGCACCTGAAATCGAAACAATATATATATTTTTGACAAAAACACCTTTTGGAAACTGAGTGAAATATTTACCACTAACGACCCGCCCCGGATTCGCACGGAAGCAATGCTAATACACGCTACAATATTTCTTTAACGTTCTTTATTTTGATAAGCATTCATACCATCGTTATGAAACAACTTTGGAATAAACCTTTGAAAGAAAAATTTTATATGTATTTATTTTGATAAGGATAAGTACCATCTCAACAAAAACAGCTTCGCAAAAATGTTTTGTTTTATAATAAAATTAATAGCCAAAAGAGTGGTTATGGTGAGTGAACCTTAAAGATAAACATATTATTATGCTCTCACGGACTTTTTTGTAGATCTTTTTATGGTGTACAATATTGTAGAACATTATTTTGATGTAAGTCGTAGGGTTAAACCAGCGTTTGCGATGAAAGTATAAAATAAATTGGTAACAGAAGTGGTTATTGTGCGTGAACCTTAAAAGGTAGACATATCATGTCTGAGTTATTATGTTATTTCGTTGAAACATATGTGAAAGAAACAATAAAAAAAATATTCTAAATAGGTTTCCGAAGTAGCACATTCGAACGTCACAAAATAAATCTAAGGCCATAGGAAAAGATGATACCGTAAGTTAAACTGACGTTTTGATACGTTTTACCATCTTTGACGCGTTTTTTTTTTCAGCTTAATACCGTACCCTTTTGCTATATTATCCTGGTAGATGCCCAATTTTTTTTTCAAATCGCACTTTTTTTTTCAAAAAGCCATATTTAACTCACCAGTATGTAAATCCCATACGCATAATAATCCATCTTGCGACCCACTGCCAGCAATAGTGGGTGTCGCATGGTCAATAAAACAACTCGTTATTGGCCCACAATGACCATGCAACGTGAACAGTGGATTTAAATCTGCACTGGAGAAAACCTACAAAATATAAACATGGTTTATTAAAATTTTCATCACCCAGGTAGAATGTTTTTTTAACTTTACGTTATAGTAATTTGAGCGATATTTAAACTGTTGGAGACTGTCCTTGTAAACTAAAAGTTCAAGTGTGTAAATTTTATGATTTTGCTACATTAATTTGATTTAGTATTATTCTATTCATCTATGTTCTTAATATTATTGTTTATGTAAGCAAATAAATCTGACCTTGAGAACATGATCCTGGCCACCGGTAAGTATGCGCCCTCCTTCAGAATGCATCTCAGTGATGGGCTGCTGGTGAGGTCGACACTGTGCTATCCTGACGCATACCACTTCTGGAACCACGAAATGAGCCTATTACATTTTTAGTTAGTCTAAAGCCTTGGACAACGTCACTCGCATTGGATTACAAAAAGGGTAGAAATCTTAACACCTAAGGGAACGAAAATTTATTTCAACAGGTGATGTGGTGGTGCTGTCCACAGGCTTATTTTTAAATAGTTATGATAGTCCTTATTTGTTTCTTTTTTATAGCCTTTAGGACCACGAACAAAAGTTGATAATTTGACATTTAATTCAATTTGCCAGCTTTTCAGATGATTGATCGAAAGTTATAAGTTAAGTTGCGTATCTTATGTAAGCTAAAATATTATAAGGACGATCCTGAGAACGTTTAGCCGAAATCAGTCTGTGGATTTCGGCTAAACCGCTAGAGTAAGCAGCCGGCGGGTGAAAAGGAGTGATGTTTATTTTTTTTATTTTTTCTTTGACTTCCGAACATGTTACTAAGTGGCCCATTTTGAAATAAACGTTTTTCTTATTTTAACGCTGACCGATCGTTCACTTATATAAGACGGATAGCCGTAGTCATTTTACTGGTCGAAAAAAATCCGAATGTCCTACAAGTACATTTAAAGCTTTAGAGCTGCTTAGCTTTAATGATATAATTTGAATTCGTTTACCTTCTCCATCACTTATATCAGACTCGTATGAGAAACTCATTCTGGCTCGCATCGACTCGTCATCCGGTGTGTGAGCCTTTCGCAGAGAGCCCGTAGAACCCGTGCGTTTGTGCGCTGAAAAATAATATTAAAATCAAATTACCACTCCACTTCGTGATCACGGTAATTACATCTTTGACGAAACGACAATCCGTGTTGTAATACATACAATCTGTGCTGAAGTGTATTCATTAGGTTATCAGCCTGAAGTAACGTAGGGGACTATTCCTCGAAAAATAATAACTTTTTCGCATTTAAGAATAGAAAAAAGACTATATTATATGAAAACAAAACAAGTAACAGCCTTAAAGAAAGTATAAACATAGAATAACGGGTTTGTGTCAATTGGTATTACAAGAGCTAAAAGAGAGGTTAAGTTTACTTCTCCTGTGTGCGGTGCTGAATTGCCAGTCGACGTGTGCGCCCGAGGCGGCGTTGTAGGCGTCAAGTCGCAGCAGCGTGAGGTGTCCGGCCAGCGAGGCCACGCAGACGCGGCGCGCGCCCGCTAACGAGCGCACGTGTGTCGCGCCCGCCGCCACGCATCCGCCGCGAGCCTCCACGCTCCACCACACGCACTACACACACACATATTTCTACTACATATGAGTTGGTAAACTTCAAACGTGGCCATCTCCAATAGTCTTTAAAAAATGTTCAAAACGCACAATAAAGCACATAAATGATTAAATAAATAAATAAAGCCTGTTAAATAAAAATAGTCCATAATATTAACAATAGCCAACCTAGACTGTTAGTCCAGGCTCTGACGGCTATATAATTAATACTTGGCCTTTTTTTTGTTGTAGCGGGCTCTCCTCATGTACACCCGCCCTCTCGGGGGAGAGGACGTGTAGTTTCAGACTCTTACTGACTAAACCTAACCAAACCAAATGTCTATCAGATGTCTAGCACTCATCATACAACCTTTGCTTAGTTTGAGACTAGAAGGCGTTTTCGAAAGTTGTGAAATATTATGTAATATAATTTATATATTTTTTATTTATTTCCCACATATGAAATAATGTAGTTACCAATATCATAATTCGTTATACGTAATATGTCCTCTTTTACATCATTTGACAACAGATTTTTGGACTATGACACTGGTAATAACTGGCAACTAAATGGAAAGTTAGTAATTCATTCAAATGTATCAAAATACCTTTTCGTTATCATAAGATCCACAAAAAAACAACGGTTTCGCAATACTTACCATAAGTTTCCCAGTACTGGCCTCCCAGAACTCGAGGCGGCCGTCGGCACAACCCAGTATGATGAGGTCGTTACAAAAGTCCATGCACCACACAGGAGATTCTTTGACAGCTTTACCTCTCCAGTCCAAGTTACTCACATTCTCATGACTCACATCCTCCATTGAGCGTCCATGACGTCCATGATCACTTAACGTCTTACTACTATTACTATGCGTATTTACAGAATTTTCACTAGAATTAAACACGAATATGTCTTCATCACTTTTATCACTATTCTTAACACTATCGTCTATATGATTACTGCTAATGTTTAAATTACTTGTATCCACATTTTCTTTAGCTTCATAACAATTATATAGAACGTCTTGTTGGTCGCCGCAATATAAATTTCTGTGAACAAAGTTGTTGGGGTATTATCATATGCTTTGTCTAATGTTCAAAGGAATCAAAATAGAAACTCGAGTGATTTTAGGGACGATTGCAAGCAATTTGCAGTATATCTGACAGGTTTGTACGAACTTCGTTGCGGGTTTAAACCCCAAGATATTTGTACTGTAATCGCCATTAAGCATGTTTAATGCTCATTCTATACCTACACGTTATGAGACCCTATAGCAGGACAATATTACAATACATTAATATGGTTAGAGTGCTATTGAGGAGCTCGTGGCTAAGCTATAACCACATAAGTGATTCGATCACAGGTTAAGCTATGCTTGACGCGGTAGGTCCGTAGATGCGTGATCATCTTTGTCATAACGAGTTCCTCCGTGTTTCGGAAGGCACGTTAAATTGTGGGTCCCGGCTGTTATTCCTACATCTTTGACAGTCGTTACAGGTAGTCAGAAGCTTGAAAAGTCTGACAGCCAGTCTAACCAAGGCGTATCGTGTTGCCCAGGTAACTGGGTTGAGGAGGTCAGATAGGCAGTTGCTCCTTGTAAAATACTGGTACTTATCTGAAACCGGTTGGACTGGTAGCCGACCCCAACATTGCTGGGCAAAGGCTAGGCCGATGATGATGATGGTTAGAATGCTATTATCATAACACTTCAGACTTATATTATAAATGTGAAAGGCTACTTTTAACCGACTTCGCTAATGTTGTGACCGACAACCAAGTAGACGCAGCTGCCAACACAGCTAGTAAGTAAAATGAGTAAATCTTGTATTAATGAGTATACCTGTAGTTCTTAGCGAAGTCATATTTGGTAGTTTCTGCCGCGGAGAGGTGCGGCGGCGAGTCGCGCGCCACTGAACGAAACCGAAGCCCACTGAGGTACGTGCTGAGCCCTTTACGTAGCCGATGCACATTCTGCAAACATTAGATTATGAACGTTCTAATTATCTACGCGGAGACGAAACTTTGTGTAATTAATATATATACTTTATCTGATAAACCTGATGGAACAGCTAGTCCCATAAAATCGTTTTTCGGTCACTATCTAAAATGTCAATTATAGGTGAAAGTGTCAATTATGGTTATGAAACATCCTAATAATCATCATGTATTTTCTAGGAAAACGCCTATAGTTATGCACTATGGCTATAATAACCAATTTTTACACAAGTAAAGTACACACATACATACACAATACACGGAATACTTATAATTCTAGATAAAATGTTCAATGAAAACATCTAACAACAATTATTTATTAAAAAAAAAATGAACAGTGCTCTTACCTCGTTGGAGCGCGGGGATGACTGAGGGCTGTGGTTCACTATAATCAAATAAATAATTCAACATTTATTGATTCATAAATGGGTGTCAGAGGAATGACGACTTCGAAGATGCTGGCAAAAGGAACAGTGGTGTAACGATCAGCTAACTAAGCAAAGGTAAGTAAGCTTATGGGAGAATGGCCAGACTAGGCAGTACATAGAGAAGTGTAAAGGTCTATGGGGGAGACTTTTGGCCAGCAGTGGTACATTGTTAGGTTCAATAATCCTACAGTTAGGCTATGTTTCCAACAAGAAGTAAATTGCTTGTTTAATTGAACTCTGTACAAGGGTAGGTTACTTAATCTATTAGAAAATGACACAGATATGTCATCTACGCAAATCCTGGTGGAAATAAAACCTAAAATGCAATGAATTCAAACACCTTACATCGCTAATGTTGAAGTATCGTACTTAATAAAAACTGAAATTTTCTAGACCTGTAACTTGTATCTCTCCCTCTTTTACTCTCTCACAAGTAAATAGAGATATCTGGATACGATAGTAACAATGGTTATGTTTATACAATTTAAAATGATTAATATAAAACGAAACATGATCTCACCTTCTCGAACTTCATAAGTTAAATTATGTTTCTTAGAGACTTTATCGTACAATTCCTTTTGTAATTTGAAGAATCTGTAACAAGTGAAACAGTTATTAATATATTATACAAAAGTATATTAATCGAAGAGGAATTGGGATATAAAAAACGTAAACACAAATCAAGATGGAAACATAAAAAGTAAAAAGAAACAACATTAAATTACATTTTGGCCATTATTGGCGTAATTTAACGACATTTAGGGCCGATTTTTCAACCGTCAGATAACTTTTATCTGACGAATATGTTTGACGTTTTGACAGCGTTTGTCTAGAAAATATTTTAACGGCCATATTTATTCCCCAGATAGAAGTTAACTGATAATTGCCTTTAATGAACTTGAAATATAAGTATAATTAAAAAAAGTAAGATAATATTAAGCAGCTGGTATTTATTTAAGGTCAATTAAGGAGTATTATTCAGTAAGGGACACATCGAGACAAGCAGTCGTTTTTTAAAGACGGATGAATTACTCAACTCACAGACAATATGGATCTTGTGCGTTTAGATATGAGTATCCAAGTTCACAATCAATTTCTAAATACGTTTTAAGTCCTACACAATATTGAAATTGCGGGGCTTTTTTAATGGTAACAGCTTAAAGCCTTCATTAAGGATGAATTTACGAACATGTGATCCTATGACTACCGACGGTGTATTGAAGACAGTTTTAACGGTAAATTTTGTTTAGCGAGTCTTTATTGCTTTTTTGATCTATTCTTAGATGTAGGAACTGTACTTACGCCCCCCTATCGATGTTAGTAATAATCTCTCCGTTTTGCGAGTCCCATACTTTGATGTTGCCTTGTAGACAGGAACTCACAACCTTCTCTCCATCTGTTACCAAACACTCCACCTCCTGGCTGTGTCCCGACACCACGAGAGGTACCGCCTCCATCACCAACTAGAATGATAGACATAACTTGATAGACACCGCATAAGGAACATTTAACAGCGGTGAAAGCCGTTGGGTCTTCTTGGATGCAGGTGGCAATGAACCGGTCGCGCTGGAGAACGAACGGAGAGGCCTTTGTCCAGCAGTGGACAGCTACAGGCTGAGATGATGATGATGATGGAACGTTTTATTTTTGCTAGATTTCACCGAAGACGCGCTAGGTACAATTTGAGTGGTTGGTTCAAGGTCACGTTAAATGCAATACCTTCTTATATACCAGGACTACCAGGGCTATATCTGGGTGCTGCTTTATATTATATGCAAGGCCATGTATTTTTGGTGCACGTAAGCTACTATCTATTCAGCATCTATCAGTCGTATTTGAGATAGTGTAGGTTAGCTAAGTATCGTTCTTGCTTACTGCTTTTTATGTTTGTATGCATAGTTTGTGCATTTATACTAATTCACGCATACAGTATTTTTCAGCCTAAAAAAAATCAAAGTGACCTTCTATTAAATGTATGTACCTGTACAGCTGGTTGCTTCGCCACAATCTTTCTGTACTCCTCGTCATCATTCCAAGAAGCGCGCCACTCCGCATAGTGACGCGAACACACACATCTGTACAACATAAATCAATTAACATGTTAGTTAACAATATGGGCTTCATAAAAAACGCCTGAAAGAAACGTTACTACCTATTAGATATAGATAGATTTAGTGTTTACCTGTATAGTACAACCATCATGTAGGCGATAACAGCTACGCTTATGGTGCAGAGTATGGCTAGGAGAAGGATTTCCATCGGTGTCGTAGGGTATATCGGCAGGTCCGAGCCTTTGCCCCACTGGTGCGGAGGGCCCTTTCCCTCGATGATTTCAAAATCTGCCCAAAGACAACATACTCAAAACCAAGTGTCAAAAAAAGTAAAAACTATTTAGAACAGTTTAAATTTGATGACACAGAAATCCACAAAGCGCTTTGTTTTTGTAGTTGTATTAAGACTGTACTTAGCAGAACTGCAATTGCAGTTGAAACTCTAAACTTGTCCAAGGTGGTCCGACACGAGTTAAAGCGTGCATATTAAATGTATCAATGACCGTGGTCTAGACAAACTGTGATAGAGGGGGGTGTTTGAGAAGAGAGGGCTGTTATTGTTATGATGTGAGATGTGTTACCGGGGAGCATATCGATGGGGTCTAACGCTGCTGCTAGGGCCTGCCAGCGTAGCGGCGGCGGGTCGCGCTCGTCCGGGTTGCGCACACCGGCCGCCAGCTCGGGGCCCACGCGGTGGCTGACGAGCACTGGCGGCAACACGGCCACGTGCCGCCCCGCGACTGACTCGTTGTAGTGCGATAATATAGCCGACCAGTGGTGCGATGATAACCTGAATAGAATTTATAGAGAGGCTCATCAAACAACATAGCGGTGCTTAAAATTAGTACTGAGAGGAAGCGCTACAGTTTACAGGAAAGCTACAGTGGCGTCATTGCTTGCAATGCTCCTGTCAGCAACTAAAATAAAGAGAGAGTCCTAGTGTCACTGTGTTTGGACCTTTAGTTTTCAGACAGTATTTTTCTTTTTCTTCTTATCATTAAAGACATTTTTTAACTTTCGTGAGGCTCTTGCATGATTTTTTAATACCAGCCATTGCACCAGCGAACAAAAACAAATAAGTCACTTTCATTTATGAATACGAAAGCATCTATGCCTGGTAGGTTTACAAACAAAATGACGAGTTGGATGTTTTTAAAAATAAATTTTATATTACTAAATCTTAAGACACACGCCGGTTATATAATAATATAAGATATCCGTCTGTGCTTAGTATAACATATATGCTGTTAAAATTTTATTAATATCTCACCTCGACCAGGGGCGCGAGTGCGGCAAATGTTTAAGCATAATGGTGTCATTAGCATCGACGACAGTTTTCTCGGTTTCGATATCCAGAAGCGGCGGGAACACGAGCGGGTTTCTATCGGTGTTATTGTAAAATATGTACGTCGATTGTTTCGGCTCTGACTTCTCCACACCTCTCCTGTTGACGTCGGCATCAGGCTTGTCTATGTTGCTTATGAAGTAGTCCACGACCCCGGAGTTGTATACTATCATGGAGATCCAGACCAGCATCCACACCATGAAGGCGCGCTGGAAGAAGCGCGTCCTCGCCCACATGTTCACCAAGCGAATACGCTTCGGCACCCTGTGATCTTGGTGACCCGGACTAGAATTCCTTTTCGCCACCACATCTGTCGGACTGTTATGCGCTAAACCATTAAGCCTCGGGTGAGATTTAGACTTTGTCATTCTTTGAGGTGAAAAGCTGTTTTCCTCCACATAGTTTTTGCTAAACCTCCAATTTAATGCGTTATTGGCGTTAAAATATTCTTTTAGGTGCAATTTATTGTTTTGTTCTTGAAAATATTCCATACGGCGAACATCAACACCGAGTATTGTTGCAAAAAATGCCATTTGTATAAAGTAATCAGAAATTAAACTAACTATCATAAAAATGGAAAACTCTTGGATAAATGGGACAAACGTGAAGAAGCTGACAGTTAATATCGTTATTTCAATGAGCAGATTCTTGGTGATGGACCACCCTTCTTTGCTGAGCCCCTGCGCGAGACGGATCTTGACGTCAAGTCGGGAATCAGTAGACGTAACACTCTTGGTCAACACTAATACATTCTCCAAGCCTACTATAATAACTAAATAAGGAAATATTTCTTTGCCTTGTAAGCTCAGAGAAAATCCAAAATACAAGCAGATACCCATAGACATGGCTAGACTGCCACCAATCGTGAGAACTGCACAGGCCGCCAGACCGAGTTTGGATCTTATGAATTCTATCTTTCTCACAGAAAAGTATACGTAGAGGAAAAGTCCGACAAATGTTATAGTTAGTGGAACTAATTCTCTGTAGTTAAACTGTCCCGGATAATAAACCAACGTGAACTCATTGACGTGGGTGTACGGCGTCTCTTGGTATAACGGATACATCTCCCTTAACTTCTTTGTCAGAGACGAGATAAATCTGTAAAAATTAATATATAAATTTTAATAAAATATATTTAAGCTCAACCCAAAATTAAATATTAAAGCATTCTCATCTGTAACTCAACAATATAGTGCTCATATTTAAAAGATGCTTACACTTGTGATAGTTGCTCAATCATTATTTACTTGGGAGGAGCTCCGGCAGTGGGACAGTTATGTAATATTTTAAGATAATATTTTAATACAAATCATGAGCCATATACTGAATATGGGATCAGCGACACATCGGTCACTGTGGAAGTAAATTTTTAAACATAACAATTAATTTAGATGTTGAAGTTGCTTAACCTTTGGTCTGGTTGTTGATAGAAGATGGTGACTGCGTACTGCAAGACACGTGGCCGAGCTCGCAGCGGATACCTTTTGATGCCCGTCTCTCGGAGCTGCATACCGAACGCCATTTCTGATATTGAAGCTTTGGCTTTTTGAATATTCTAAAAACAATGTTATACCAGTTACATACAGTTCATTGACTGTAAAATATAAATAAAGTAAGAATTATTAAATTATTTGAAATTTATTTTTGAAATTAAATTTTATTGGGAAATAAATACTAAACCCAACGAGCGCGACGTGTCGCGGGTTCGATCCTCGAGTAGAACAAGTCTTTGTGTGATCCTCAAACGCTTGTCCTGCGTCTGAGTGTCTTGTGCATGTGACTTAAATGCTTATAAAACCACCCGCGACAATATTTTTGTGAAATAATCTTCGCTCGAAGCATAGGTAGGCCAGAATTGGATAAAGTAGTAGTATTCAGAAGTAGTAAATGTATTATTGTTTAGCGGTGGTTTCCTACAAGCATTACGACACATAACTTCGTAATGTGCGTTTGGATGTAAAGCAATATGTAACACGTTTATGAACCGGCTATTCAGTAACTAGTCATACCTGATAGTTATAGACGGTGTTTACAATATTTGCATCGAGTGAAAATGACTGTAGATTTTGTTGCCAAAGGTTCGCGGGTGATAGCATCAAGCAGCTGTACTCAGGCAGAACGCGTTCCATGCTAGCTTTACTGTCTCTGCGTTTAATGCCCCCGATTTGGTAGCAATGTTGCAGTAGAGTGCTTTTTCTGCAACAAATATTACCACACCAATAAAAACTTAGCAAAAAATCACAGACCAAAAATTTTTTGATTTTCAATTCAGATTTCGTCAATCCAAAATATTAGTTACGTATTTGGGCATAGCACTAAGGTATTCAAGCAGAATACTTGTAGAAAGCGATAATTTACTAAAATTATTTTTTCTATCTGGCCCACTGTGTCCCACTGCTGGGCAAAGGCCTCCCCCAAACCCTTTCACGAATCTCTGTACTGGGCCGCATGGAACTCAGCTATAAACAATATTCATTAAAAATATCTCGCCCATTAGCCTAATGTTCAATGAATTAGTTCAATTAATATTCAAATTATTATTTTTGTCTTGTTAAACTCTTTTACAGCACAGCAGTTTTAAACAGTACTCAAGTATTACAATAATGACTTTATTTTGCAATTGCTACACAAAGATGAAAGAAAATGAAAGGTTGTCGCTCAGGCTAGACATAAGCTGCAATTGACACACTTTTTATAAATGCACATGGCTTTTGGTAAGGCGAAAGTCAACATTCGCAATAGCAATATTTGTTTTTGTAATACCATGATATTTCAAATGTAATATTGCATAAAAGTATTATAAGCTATTCATCTTTTTAGTTTACAAGTCCCAAAATTTCTCAAAGCGTATTTTGGTTGGTTGGTGTGTATTCATTATATAAAAATACAGTTCATTGAGAAATTGAAAAGCTTTTATAATAAAATTTTACTCATTATGTTCAAATTAATAATACACAAACTGTGGAATGATTGTATTTAAACAAGTTTAGGCAGTGTTGATTCTCATTTGATTTATCATATTACGCTTGGCTTATTATATATTAATGATATGTCTGAACAAATCCTCAATTTGCAGTGAGCATGCAGTAACATGTAGTACTTAATTGTTACAAGCACGAAAGCTTCTTACATACTAAGTATTTCTGTATTTTCAAAGTTTTACACAAGTTCATCTAGATATGAAGGGACTCAGATTAGTTAGAATCTAGTGCACAATGAAAATTTGCATTTTTTTTGGCTATAACTGTACAAATACTCACGTTTCAGGATCTTCATGGTTCCTTATAGTTTCTAACAAACGAAATACTTCTTGTAAAGGTGCTCTAAATGCATCCCACATTTTTAAATTGTTATTCCAAGGAGATACACCTGAAATTGATTAATCATTTATTTATGATATAAAAAAAGAACAATTTAGTTTAGACAACATTGAAGTTGAATTGATTTTTAGACGGCCTGGAACTTACTTAGTTCAGCTTTCAAATTCTGATTCTTTTAAAAATAAACTATTTTTTTTTCATTTACCTACAACATTAGTGTTAGCCTTCAGAAATAATGGGATGACTAATAGAATTTGCAAGTTTATTATGGTTTATGGGTCAGTTATTGTAAACGAATATTGTTATTTTCTGAGACATTACAGCAGGCATAATAATAATCTTCATAAAATTGCTATCACAACATCATATAATAAATCCACTCTTTTTAAGGTTAGCTTCAAGTTGTAATTATGTGTTTAGTGACTTATCAATGATAGAGTTGACACTTCCTTAAAACAATCAGATAAGAACATAATCACTTTGGATTTTTATTTACCTATTTTCATAATAATCTGTTGGACATACAACAGGGGCTTGTCCTTTGCCCAAATATATGGAAGTTTTTGTGTTTCATTGAACAGGATATCTATATGTGATGATGTTTCTGTAAAAATAAATAATTACATTATTAGAAATAATATCTTTTTCGAGATCGATAATAACAACACCCTTTATTTAGTCGTGTATTTATTACCTAGTATACATTTGTTTTGACTGCAGTCTTTGGAGGAAGCAAAGATATCATTTTCATGTAGCGGTAATGTTACAACCGTTGGTATGTTCCCAGGTAAAGGCACATTCAAAAGCGGATAACTGCAAAAAATAGACAAGTCAGCAAGGCAACTACTCAGAATACTTGCTTCCCGTGCATTAATATTACTCACCAACAAAGTAATAAGACTGATAATACTAATGTGACGGCTGTTATGGGATAAGACGAACAAAACAGGCCGTAAGTGTAATATATTTGCGCCACCCTCTCAGGCAGAGTGGTCCCTGCCATCGTTGTCACTCAAAACTCGCTGATAGTAAGAGAAATTGCGTTTACTAATCTCAAGAACATCGCACGAGCGTTCGTCGTCACTTGCAAATTTCAAAACGTTGTTTACATGCGAGTATTTTAGCAAAGGAGCATTTATTGCGGTCGATCGCGTGTGCTGTAGTAATAGTCACGAATGCTATGGTATTTCGCATCATGCACGAGCATGCCGCTATTAACACTGTACACTTATTACCAATTATTAGGTATTACATCAACCAAAGCAACCACGCAATTTTGACAGTTTACTTTGCTACTGCCATTGAGTCATTTTGACATTTATGATTCATGCCACAGATTAGAAAAGCGTTCGGATACTGGTAGAAATATTGATGTCGATAAAAGATAAATAAATTCAACAGTTAAATAATAATAAATTTAAAAATTGTAATGGTTAACCAATCTAATTGGTTGTCGAGGTTATTACAATGGCCTCTTAATTCAGATTATTTTTAAGTAAACCGTTTAATCAAGACTGTAAATATTTTCTTATTCATAATTATTTTATGTAAAATGTTATGAAGCAAAAATAAACTTTGGCCTCAATGTCATTAATAGCTGTCGGGCAGATTGCAATGAAATACCTAACCTATCATTAATTGTTCTTAGTTTTCGACTTCTTTGCCACCTGTTCTTATCGAACAGTCGAGTGGCATGCGTCATCAATCATCAGAGGTGATTATATGTCTTATCTTGTTGCAAGATATTATCATACGCAATTTAATCGCTAAACCATAATTATACTATCAAGCAATATGAGTTAAAACTAAATTACAGGAAAAAATAACGATGTAAATTTTATATTGGGTATCAACCTATCACATTTATCTATCTACTTACTTATCTAAGCTAGGTAGCAAATTAATATTATTGCAGTTTTCAGCATAAATGTTTCAGAGAGGAGCTCCTATGGGGCTATGGCCACCCTGCATGGCACCAGGTCAGCTCCTTGTTATTCATATGAGCACATAATTATGCGTGCAAAAATTCAGCGCAACTGAAACCGGGAACTTGTTCTAAAATGACTTGCAAAACATGATTTGACAAAAGAGCTAGGTGAGATAAACATGGCAATGTTAAAAAAAATGATATGATATAACACGGATATAGCACGCTCAGGGACGGTTCGGCTAACTTGTGTCTACCTTAGTATATTATAATGTTTTCAAGCAGCCATGTTTTTAAGGAGACAATTACAGTTTTTCGTGTCTTTGAAAAAAAAGGCTTGGTAAGCAAAGACTTTTAGGCAAGTGGTCATTGCTGACTTCGCATTTACATTGACTATTCATATTTTCTGAAAATCAATACTGTGCCTAGTAATTAGATATGTAATTTAATGGTTAGGAATGTTTAATTGCGTATAGGCGCTGAAATATAATAGTAAGTGGGTAAAGACTATAGCTTTTACTTGTAACATCACAAGGTGCCGCTTTCATTCTTATCATACTAATTTCTACAAAATGTTACATCGATGAGTTGCATGTGTGACATTTTAACAAAAGGTTCAATTTAGTTTTTTCGGAAAGTTTAGCATTATGACAACATTGTCAAACATCGTCGAGCATTCGCACGGACGTTAAATTCCAAGGAAGTGAAGGAAGACACTATTAGGAAATTAATTTTCTCAAATTAACATTCATCATTGCATAATGTTTCGGTGATTAAAATAGGTAGAGTATAGACACCATACAGTCGTTCTCTATTTTAGGGACGTGCATTTCTAAGCATTCCTCTTCCTATCCATTCGGTTTCGAACAAAAAAAGAAAAGTTCGGAGATGATGAAAATGTAATACGAACAGAAATAGCGCGAATTTCGGGATGTTGGGTTTAATCAAGTTACGAAAAAATATTAACAACCTAAATGCAAAATTTCAATAACGGCTAGCATATGTAGGTAGATATTTATGTACAGAATAATGGCAAAGTTTGGGTGGATGATTTTTTTAACTCCATTACGTCGCGGTCGTGCCGGTTGAACGGATTTTGATGTAATTTGTCACTTATACTTTGGGTATACATGCAGCTGTACTACATTCTGTTCATGTAGATAATGTTTTGTGCCGTCTCATGGAATGCTCGAAATCTATCTGTTTCAGTAATCTTACTTACACAGATGGCACATGGTGAGTTTTGGAATGACTCTCGCCTGATTTCATTCATTTTATAAAGACTTTTCAAGTTTAAATCTCAGAATTGGGGTTTTTGGGGTTTAAAGGGTAGTAATGAAACCCTATTAAGCTCCTCTGACGGTCGTTCATCTGTCACTAGGCAGCGTCTCATGAAGGGTGATAGGTAGAGAAATATTTTAATAGATGGCTACTGCGGTAGTAAACTCGAGGTGTGCCCATTTTGTAGAGACTTATCTTAATCCTGTCATTTCGGTTTCATACCACAGAAGTCACCTATTATCAAGTTATTAATTAGCACTCGCTGTCAGCCTGAATGCACACTCATAATACAACCACACTATTGCATTCAAACGGACTAACTGTCTCTCAATCCTGTCATACATGCCGTCCTATTGTTGAACAATCTATTGACCGATTTGTGATCTGTAATACATTATGGGCCAAAGCCTACATTACCTATGTCATTAGTAAATGTGTTTTAGACGTACTCGCTTGATGGCAAACGTATAATAAAACCACACTAGAAGATAGGATTGCTGATGAAGCTGCAGAAGTATTTTAACGTTTCGCAACCGAAGGGTAAAAACGGAATTATTAGTAAGGCTGTCCATCGGTCACCAGGCTGTATCTCGTAAACTTGCTAGGTAGACACTTGATTTTTACAGATGTGGTATTTTTATTGCTGCCTTTGAGGAAGGCGTTAAGCATGGATGTGGATGGATATAAGGGAAGAGGACGACCAAAGAAACTATGGATGGATACACAATCCATCCATCGTTTCTTTGGTCGTGGAAAGGCGATATGGCTGTAAAGAGTGTTTCTTGTGAGATGACGGCCGATAGGAAGGTATGGAAGAAAATGACATGTTGCGCCGACTCCAAATATAATAATTGGGATAAGGGCAGGGAAATGATAATGGTATTTTTAATGCTGCCCATACAAATGCTAAAAATGATAGTTAAGCGGCAATTTATACAGTTATAAATTTCCTGGGCCGTGGTATAACTATAAACTGTTGGCTACACAAAGGACTTGTTTTTCTTTAGCCAATTTATGTGGAACGCTCTGTGTTGCGAGTCCACCTCATACTTGACCGGGTATTTGTGGGTGTCATATGCTTTTACTCCTAGGCAATCTCTTATCCCCCCAATTACTTATACCTACTTAGGTAGGTACTTACCTACATTATTTCTTCTGTATCAGGGTAAGTCAGATTGCTATTTCTATTGTAATTATTGTTGTACTTACAGTAAAAGTACAAGTATTTCATAATGAGAACACAAAGCTTTTGCAAACGGAATGCAGAAACTACTTCTTAAGTTGGTACCATAAAGCGCGATGGAAACAACATTAATGTAACGGAAAATATGTTTAGACGTTTTTCGCGTATTTGTATTTGCCTCTTTTTCATCTGAGATACTTTGTGAAAGTTCCTCATCGGGCACCCAGAAGATATGCAATCTTTTTTAACTACATTCTTTTTGCGTTCGGGGTCTGAGTTGAGGAAGGAAGGAAATGAGACTATCTCTTGGAAATCAGAATAGGGGAAGCAAACTACGATAACTAAGCGATGACTACTAATCCCAAAGAGATCACTTTAATATTAAGAAATTATTATCATATAGTATAGTTATAATTTTAATAGTATTCAACCTAACTTATTAATTGGATTCATTAAAAACTATTTTCACTTTTGACATTGATTCCGTCTTCGAGAAAAACTGAAGTGGTACCTAGGTATTAGTTAACTTTTGAAAGAAATGTGACAGGTAATACTTCAGCAAATCCCTGACATTTATGATTAGTTTTTTTTTCAGTTTCTCAAAAGTTCTGCCACAATGCCCAATAATTCTGGGTCTATAATCTCTAATAAACCTTCGCACAACCTAGATGTAATCACGAAACTATATAAAAGAAAACAAGTCGAGTAAGTAGTAAGTTTCTCTGAATAAATAACCGAACCTTATCATCAAATTACATCTGCAAAATCCAACAGCATTTATAAGTTTCTTAAAAAAGGACCGCGTCAACGGCTTTGATTTTATAGACTTGGCCACTCTCGGAACGTCCGGGTTGTGCTATTATTAGAGCCGCTAATGCCGGATCAAATTCTGTAACTTTTGCAATATTTGTAGTACGAGTACCCACCTGGAGACCTAAGAACAAAGGAAAAATAAGTTATTATTTTCTAGTCGACCCGGGCCTTCTTAGTTTGTCGATAAACATTTTTATTAGATTATACTGACTATAACATTCACAAATAAGGTACTGTGGTATTGGTAAAATAATATGATAACCGGTTTATTTGAAAACCTCACAATTTTCTCCTCTTTTGGCACAATTTTACTGTAGAATGTAATAAAAGAAAGCATCCCGCACGAAAAAAAATGAAGAAGGCATTTTGCGTGGTGGCTTTTAAACCCAGTCTTAATAAATACTGAAATAAATTACCTAGAATCTAAAACTAAACCAATATCAGGGAGTAGAATTAATAAGTATGGTTAAGTTATTGGAAAAACGAAGATATTCTCTCCGAGCTTTAGCAGCGTTGCCGATACAAAATCCGTCCCAGTGCGGTTAGAAACAGAAATCAGTCAACAAAATTCGGTTTTCAAAATAAGTCAATCAAATTCTGCTGCAGCTGTTATCCTAAAGTTACATAAAAGACTTTACGAAAACTGTAATATTTGAAACGTGCTTAGCAGTAATTCCTACATGCCTACACTGAAAAATACGTAACTACTCTGTTATTAAGTATTTGACGAAGACGACTTCTGGACTGAAGTGTCATGGGAGTTACCATAGTCATCACTGGCCACAAAGAATATTACCTACAAAAATAAAAACTAAACTGTAAATGGTCAAACCAAAATGCCGCAAAGTAACACTAATCTAAATAGTCAGTTGCTGCAGACAAAAGTGTGAACTAAATTCATGGCTTATGGCTACAATCTGCCTGAAATATTATAATAAGAATTTTTTACTGTTATTTTTGGTAATTGGTTATAGATCAGGTAGTTTTTGTGGTACATAATACGTCTTAATATTAAAAAAAAACTGTCAAATTTTTTACATGCTTTGTATTTCATTTACCTATATTTCTATTAGTCGCGGTAAATGGGAAATACCCTCCGAAACCCATCAAATACTCAGAAACAGTTGCCGATCATTATCTTAGAACACAAACATTGATCTTGTGTAAAGCCTACTGAATAAAAACCAGAAATGCCACGAGGGCCATGAGGTTCAGTTTGTACGATGTACGGAACGTAAAACCGCAAGTTTCTTACTAACTTTGCATCCCGTTTTACTTCCTTAGGGGTCACCCCTATCATCAAAAAACCTTTCTTAGTGCTTACTTTTTTATTAAAAATATACCTAGCTGTGAAATTTCTAGTTACTAACCCTTATAGTTTAGGCTAGTTGATACTGTAGGTACTGTAGTTAACAGATACAGAATGTGCGGTCCCCATCGCTGTCCAAATTCCTCCATATAGAAATCAGTATATAATAAAGTCCATCGAATAGTTACAAAAAGGGCCTTAAGTTACATTTATTAAAGTCAGTAATTTTATTTTTAGAACTTAGTAATTTTTTGACATTCCCGTCAAAAGTTTAAGGTTTCAAATTAGTTGGGTCTGAGTTTCTCTTTCCCGGCCTGGTACTTGGCAGGATAAGACTAGTTACGAAGAAGTATCATTAGGTTACTATATTAGATTTTCATTTAGAAATTTTATGCTACATGTAAAAAAAAGTTCTACACGTGAACGTTTCGGCTGCACTAGTATGTACTCGCGGTAAAAACACAGCGCGAAAAACGACAAGCATTGTGGCTTTCAGTTTGAGCCCAATGTAATCGCCGCAACCTATAGTCAAGAGAGAGTTTTCTGTCCGCCGGACTAATTGTTCGATGTCGGTTAGTGCATACTGGCATGAACTCAGCCATAGAATTCCATTTCGACTTTATTTTAATTACAATAAAGTCAATTGATAACTGGGTGGCTGAGGCACTATAGCTTTTTTTAGACTTCTTTAATAATAGTTCAATTTACATTACATTGATATCTTTTTCACACATGCCGCAAGATATAGAATTTGTAAATAAGAAAAATGTGTAGAATCTGTTTTTTTTTCTTTAGAAATTAACGCCTCCCGCAATAACGAATCATAAACATTGACATCAAATAAAATTACTATGCATTCAAATTATTTTTAGTAACTGATTTCCTAAATAATATTATGCTAAACTCTTCTTTTTGGATTCGTATTTCTAAATTAAGTGCTCATGTTTATAAAAAAATCTCATTAATAAAATAATTATCTATATTAATGAGAGAAGTAAAAACATTGTAATTCTCTGCTTCATGCCAACCTTTGTTTAAATATGGAGAATCTAACTACAACTTGGAAAATTCAATTAGCATAATTGTTTTTAATACGTAGGGACGTGTGCGTTACGTTAGCTTAGCTTGTTAGTTAAAATCTATCATTGTGTAACAGGATCAACTCTTCCTCGCTTTTCCCTCCCCGTTTCATTTACTTGAGACTTCTCATGTCCTGCTTTACGCTTGAGTGAAAAGTTCTAGTTTTCCGAGCCGAGGTTTGTCTTACATTCTAATGTGAATAAATTATACCACCCTGTTAAGAAGCTTTTGTTTAAGATGAAGTGCAGCCGACCAGGTAGCCCATTCCGCTATTTACGATTGCCGATGATGAATCAAAATTTGATTAAATTTGTCACGTTTCGTATTCTCCTTAAAATTTTGCCAGCTAATTGAAGATTTTGTAGGTACGGGAGGAACACTTAACGTCAATACAGTTGTATTGTAAGCACTATCGATGGCTGAGCAGTGAGCACTTTCTTACGGTTATATGTACCTCAGTAATCTTATTAATGTATCCGCGGCTCTTTGGATGACACGCTTTCACAAGTACCAAAAACATTAAAACGTGGTGATTTTCTGATGAAATTGTTAACGGGGCAATGTCTGGATCCCAATAATCTCTCGAATTTTTAGTAAGGCAAAGTGGGCAAACACGTCATGGGGTTTGTGTGATTATCTAAGTGAGGGGTCTAATATAGAAAAACGAGCCAAAGAGTGAAAACTGAAATTGAAGGTAAGGAGAAACATTGGACGGGAAGAACTGCCAATACATGATCTTTCGAGGCGAAAAATAAAAAATGCTACAGTTGTAATTTTCACAGATTTTAATTTATGAAAATAAGATCGAAGTTAAGATTCAGACAAGATACAAATTTATCTGTTACCCAACCGATTTACTGTGCCCGACAGAGTCCATAATTGTTTTCGAATATTTTATTTTTTACCACCTGGAAGGATACTTTATGGATCGTAATAAACTATTGGTACGGAACCCTTATGTCGCAGGGCTGACTCAAACTTGACTAGTTATTTATGACGAAGATGAAGGCGCTAGGGCGGCGCGGCGATGCGATGCGAGGAATAGTTCGCAACGTTTGAATCCATAAAATCGTTGGTCCCGGTAATCCCCTTAAAATATGTCTATAAATAATTTTTATATTCATAATCATACATAATATTAAAGGCAAGTCAATTTTGATAGGTAGTTATCGAACTAAAGAATGTTTTATTTGGTTTTCATTTGTTTTGTTCGCATTGCATTTCATTTCAGTTGTTTTAACAAAATATGATACAGACATTTATCATATATAGGTATAAAGAAGTTTATAAATAGATCTAAAAGCAGCTTTAATTTCATTACAAAAAAATAAGCAACCCTATGTAATCTATATGTTTTCATTAAATTATTTTATAAAACTTGTAAGCAGTGTACGAAAACGAAATATATAAAAAATAAAGCCCCTTGAACCTCAGGGCTTAAAATATCTAAACTTCCCGAAATTTCAGCTGAAGATACACTTGTTTTTATCCTCATTACTAAAATCTCTCTGACACTCAAACGGAGAATATTTAAAACACAATTTTCGCGTTTCTGAGGCTCAAGAAATTATAATCAGTCGTAAATTATCTCTTCACCTCTATTAAGTAAAATAAAATGTAGTATTAATATTAAATAACGAATGGTAGGAAGCTAACAGCATGCATATCTTAACATCTTTGACAAAGGTACTTTGAGTAGTTTCCTAATAGAGGTGTACTAGTAATCTATCTATGAATTATTAATTCAGAATCAGGAACTTTTTCTTCGGAGGAGGATATTTATTACCGAACAGACAGTAACGAAAAGTTCATGTGGTATAATTGAAATAGATTTGCAAAAATGCATTGAAATAATGCAGCCATAATCTAAATCTGGTTACTCGTTTATTAAATTATCTAAGTTACCAGAGTATCAACTTTTTTGTTTTATAAAATGCGTTTCGGTTATACAAAGCGCAAGGAGTGCGGCGGGCGGCGCGGCCGGGCGGTCGGGCGGCCGGTGCGGTGCCGTCATCGCGTATCGCATCCCGGCCCGCTTCGGCTGCGTCGACACTCGGCAGCCGCTAGTTGTAGTCGACCAGTCGGCTCTCAGCAGTCGCGCTCGCTATCTGCCGCTCGCATCCAGCGGCGCTACGTCCGTGAATAACCGAACCTCTCAATTTTAAAGTCTCAAAACTTTTCGCTATGAAGCCTAAATTATTTTTTAAGTTCTTACTTCTTTTTAATTGTTTAAATTTAGTTCTTTCGAAAAACTGTCCGAGTAAATGTCAATGTTTCCGAAATAAAGTTGCGTGCTTGCATCAAGACCTGTTGACCGTGCCAAAAGCTCCGGCCGACTCCCACAGCTTGTAAGTATAAATGATTATCCTTAAGTTTAGCAAGTTTTGTTGCCTGCTCAGTTTATTAATAGCGTCTTGTTACTATGGCTTTATAAATAAGCGTGAGATTCATGGCAGCGGCCACGAGCGGGCGATCGCGAAATGTTATTGTTGCGAAAGAGTCTGTTTAGAAGGAACTTAAATAGTTTTAAAGCTTGTTTCTCGTCATCTTGCACGAATCGGAGAAGCTGAGCGCCTCATTCCCTGCTAAGTACTTATTTTCAATCTCGAGGTTACATTGTTATCTTTGTTGGTACCCTAAAAAGATAAGAGGTCTCCAGAATCTTGACTCGCATTCCTGATCTTAACTTTCAGCGACCGTTTAGTGACGCGGTGCCAGATTGAGGTGATTTAGTAAACGTCGTTTATAATGTTATCCTTGCCCTTAGTCGCGCTTTCATTGGAATTTTATTTGATTTGATTAATGTTGCGATAAATTTAGAGGCATATAATCAAAGTAATTATTTTTGTGTTTTAAATGTTCGGCGCAAGGTTTATTGCGCCGAAAATTGTGAGTTTAAAACAAAAAAGTTCAACTACGGTTATGGTTATTGCATAATTTATTATTTCCCTATTAATGTCTCCTTTTTAAAATTCTGTACTTATGTAAGTCTAAAATCATAGATAATATTTAATTAAGCTCATATTTTAAATTTGTACATTTAAAAAGAGAAAATAATAAACTTACATATATCCATACGAGTAGTGTTACCATTATTCGCTCTCCTGACTACGACCCTAAAGATAATGTAAAACAAATCAGTTCCTAGTTCAATCTTACCTCTGAAACTGTTTGCTGACATGCACCAAGCGTTTGCGACGGTTGATTAACATAAAGATCAAGTTACGAATCTTATTCGATGCCACTGTCATCGAAGTTGTTTGCCATGGAGTTCAGTATTTATTTAACAATACGGTCAGAGGCAGCCAATTGAATCTACGTCGAGAGGATCCAATCTTCTGAGCAGGCTTCAATAACAATAAACTAAGTTCGAGATTAAGTTGCTCCCGGAAAAAAGTTTTCCGAATACCAATGGAAGTTTTGTTAAGGTAAACGGTCATGTTAACAGTTTTATTTTATTAGACTGTCTGAGAAAAAGCCATGAAATACCGATAAACGTTTTTCAAAATCCTATATCGCCTTTGAAGCGGCGCCGCGGCGGTTTGGAAAAATATTTCCGGATTTTCCTTTTCCTCCAAGGAATATGTGAAAAGCTAGTAAAACCATTGCATCAGAAATGCTATGACTATGATAACTAAAATAGCGATACTTTTTTTTAAAAATACTACAGATAACAAAAAGTAAAGAACTATCTTAAGCGTCGACTTTTTTTTAAATTAGCGTGAGTCACCTGTTTGTTTCTGGATACATAATCGATATTTTAATTTTAATTGATTCTTTTTGTGAGTCTGTATTTATTTTAACACTAATTTCGGGTGTGGAAATACGTGCTTGCCATTTTTCATGTAGTATTACTGTATTAGTTACTTGCAAAGTTATTCTACATTTATAGATACATTCAGCCAACATCAGAGCTTTTGATTTCATTTGGTTCCCTATTAGTGCCGCCAACGAATATTTCCCATTGCTTGAGTAAACTAAGAGGCTAATGCTACTGATTAGATAGCTTTCATGTGCCGTAAATTAGGCAGGTCATTAGTATAAGATGTGTTTTCTCAATCCTTGAAGATATTTTGTCACTGCGTTAACAGTTCCCATTTGTTATGACAGTTTAGACAGATAGACAGTTTAAATTTTGGAGTTCTTGTATTAAACATGGTAGCGCATTACACAGTAATGAATGAGTTATTTTAAGTTTTGGACTCTACCCGTAAACGCAATAAATGTATTATTATTATTAAACTCCAATATACCAGATTGTGTGAACGTTAAAACTAGTTGTAAGGAAGAATGCGGGTGGCACCGCTGGGCTCAAGTAGTGGTATTTTGTTTATATTATAGTCTAGATCATATAATAACTTTCGTAAGTCGAGTACGTAAGACTGATGAGTGGGTTCGAAAATTCGAAATCGCCTGACTTGTTGCGGACCCAACCGAGCTTCTTAGACATTAGCTGACGCGGAGACTAATTAAAATATTAACCCGTGGTTTCTCATGACGACTAATTAATAAAGAAATATCCGAAATTAAATACGAATAATAATAACCTTAGACAGGGCTCAAATCTGCGACCCCTGGCTTAGTTTCCGTGGTTACTGACCACAAATTTGAATTTGTTAATTGTTTTTTTTATTCCGCACTATGGAATTTAATTCTTGTGTCGCGAGGGATTTCACAACCATACAAATCACATTCACAAAGACACCGAGACTCAGAACAAGCATTCGTGGATCACACAAATGCTTGTCCTACGCGGGGAATGAATCAGCGACACGACGCGCGCAGTGGTTTATCATGGTGACCTCAAACACTCGACTATCTTATGGAAATATATTTAATATTACATTTTATCCGTTTGGTTCAAACTATACATAAGTACATAAAGGGAAATCAAACCAGACGGAGCACCACGGGATAGCGATGTTTCGCTGTATGGTTGCTATGGTTACCCTCTGGCTCTATCATTAGACACAAAAGCATAATCATCATTATAGAATTACCTACTTATGTAACTAAGTATGTGAAGTTTCAGCTCAATTGAATAATGTGAATTAGATCTAATTTGAATCTAATTTACCTATAGATATATGCGGTTGAAACTAAATGAAGCTTTTGTATCGATAAGTAATGAGATTCGTATCCGTGTGAATTTAGAGTTGAATCGGCTGTTTTTATAGTTCCGCCGTTTAACATTCATTGTAACCCCTTCTGTAGATAAGGCGTGAATAAGTTTTAAAGTCATGATGTTATAATATCGCGAAGGATTCCTAAATGATGTCATTGTAGTAATATCAATTAGCTATTTATATGCTTTGTAGCCACCGTGCGTAAAGATAAAGATAAAATCCGAACAAGTGCGAATCGGAGACGCGACTCAGAGAGTTCCGTACAAAAAGGGTACAAGAAAAACAAATTTGAAGAAGAAAATGACCGCTTAATAATGTGTTTCTTTACCTAGTGTTCTTTAAAATCTATAGAAATGCTTCGTCTGTGTATATAATATAATATATTATATGGTACATGAGCTACGGCCTGGTGACAGCGGAGCCGTAGCAACAGGGTTCCGTTTTTCCCATCTAGTTGCGGAACCCTAAAAACGGTTTACATAACGTTATGGCACGGCACGCAATAAAATTGTATAACTAATCCGTAACCGAGGTTGTAAAGTTCGGAAGATTTTAGAGCCCATCGTTTTCTTGTGGTAATCTTTCTGTGGAACAGTCGGCCGTCTTAATAATACTATGTGATCTAGATTCAGCTAACAAATACAGATTGTATTAAAACTTATTTTTATTTTTTCGTCAGGGCCCAGATAAATTAAAACAGTTCCACTTTTAATGATCGTACATATTGTGAACGCGAATTTGAAATCCTTGTTACATTTATGCGCATAAACCTGATGAAAGATGAAAGTTTTACATTATAGTCTAGATTAAGACAAAAGATTATTTTAAGAATGATATAAGGTACATCTTTGTAATCCCACAGCGATAGTATAATTAAAATGAATCTTAAGCTGAAATATTTAAATAGTTTTTTTAGCAAAGAGTCCATGCTTCGACTTATCGAATCGCAAACATTTTAGTGTTGAGTGATCGTAATTTGTTGTTTAACCCGTCGTTGAATAACGTTGAACTTATTGGACTCCTTTCAAAGTAAGTTGCTCAACTCCCTGCTTTCCTAGTACTCTTGAGGCAATCGCATGGGAGATAAGTCCATTCCTTTATAAGGCTAATAGAATAATGTGAAAAGGAACTAAAGTAATTGCGAGTTAACTTAAATTCTCGACCTTTACGTCTCAAATGTTTGGTCGTTTCATAACTGTTTGAGACTTCTATCTATTCTTTGCCATTTAATGTTGTTCCTATATATTATTATCCTCTTAGTAGAAAATTATTATTTCTAATATTACATATTCGCAAAATTCATTCCAACTATCAAACACATTTTCAGGCAGTTTTCATTTTTCATACAACAATCAACAGTTGAATTGGGTTGCCCTATTTGATCTTAGTAAAAAACCCTGTCAACCAAGAAAGTTTTGTATAATACTGAATTATTTCCTTATTCAAAACATTCAATTCCACAAGAGTGACCAAAATGATATAAAAAGTGGATAATGGGAAGTAGGCACCTATGTTTTGTCCTGGCTGTAGGAGCAGTGATTAGCAGTGACAGCCAGGCTTCGCGAGTCTTTACAATATCAAGTTGACTCTTGAATCCTGGCGGCGTAGCGCAAACAACTCCGACCTTTTTACTTACAATTATTAGTAGGCAGAAGCTAAGACAAAAGACTTAACATTTTGAGTAAGGCTATAAGATATATGACATCACACTACGACCAATAGAAACGGGAATCAACCTCACCTAGTGTATAATAGGCAGAAGCCGTGCGTTAGCCATTGTGCTCGGGATCTCCCAGCACAATAGCTAACGCACTAGGGTATCTACCCTACCTAGCAATATTACAATACTCTATACTCAAATAATATAAGCAATCTTCATGTGTATTTCAATATTTTATCAAAGCAAATGTAATTTTGGTTTACCATTTCATATTATTTTAATACATTTTCAGGTAAAAAGTCACACCAAGATTTAATTATCTCATTAATTAGGTATCTCAAAATCGATGATCTATATAAACTGACGTCGAATTGGCAAGCGGTCGAACTAAAAACTTACTCAGAGCAACCAGTATATTGATTTCAGACATACGCATGTATTATTTTTCAGTCAACCTTCCCAATCACTATTTTTTTAAGTCAAAATTTTTCGAAAGGCTTCATTATTTCATTACTAAGCCTTTATTGTCCGTCCGTTGCATCTGTTTGTTTATCAGGCTTTATTTTACAAACAGTAGCAGGTTGAAAAACAAAGTTATCCCTTTTTGTGCGAATCCGTCACGCAACTGGCCGGTTCTTTTTTATGTTATAAATGGAATTTATTTTATAATGCATAATCTAAATACTGCTGTAATCTATATAATGGTTTATAAGTAGGTATCTAACGCAATAATGCCAAGCCGCTATCCCGCCATATTTTAACACTATTAGGAGTCTATGACATTATGACATGGTTGGTAGGTTAATTGGATCCCACTATGATGCTCCAGGCACCCGCGGGCTGTATTTTCCGGCCACGGGCTTTTTAGTAGCGCCAGTATTTTGTATATATTTTTTTTTCTACCAATACTGTTTAAGCCAATTTGACTATTTTTCGTGGTTTTTACGACCTTTTTGTATTAATGTATTTCCCGGTCAATGTTACTTTGCTCGACTTGGCGGTTCGTTGGGTCGTAGAGAAATAAAATACAGAAACCAATAAGTGCTTGGCTTGTTACTTATGAAAGTATTTTCTTGCAATTGTTCTTGATCGTGCTCTCATTCACTTCTGGAGAATTGGTTATAATTAAATTGAAGGATTCTTTCCGAACCGCTTTGTAGAGACGGTCATAAGAAAATGTAGAGCAAACATATAAAACGATTAACACGATTTTGCATAAGTCAGTTACTATAAGAAAAGGTAATAAGTGTCTCGTTCGACAGTCCTTAGAGTTGCGCGTCGTTTTATAGCCCGCATCCTGTGCCATTGCCGTCTCATCCGATTCATTCGTCGAGTTAAAATAAAACGATGCTAACTTAACCGACTGCAGTAATCATTTCCTTAACTTTATTAACTCTCCTTGACTTCATTCGCGCTCTTGACTACGACTTAACTCCTTTGTATAGTATTTAAGTAGTGAAGAAGTGTTTTTGTGATTGTGATTGTTCTTATAAATGTGGGTTAAGTCTATTTGAATTGTTGCTATTTTTGTTAATTTTTTGTCGATCAAAATTCTATGTGAAGTACTGAAAAGGAGAGTCGATATGAAAGTGCATAATCTAAACCCTTTGCGTAAATACAAAACATTTTAAAATGATCCTCAAAGGGGAATACCCACCTACCATAGTCATTTCGGGCCGGGATGCACACATATAATAGCATACAGTAATGATATTATGCATCTTAAATAATCAATAGGTAAAGGAATTGGTTTTACAAAAAGTGTGGGTTCTTAAGATATAAATTGGCTTTTATTTTCACAAATATCATATTTTAACAATCATTTTACAGATATTCATTATCAAGCATTTCTCAGAATAAATCAGTTCTTAGAGGAAGACATGACACATGGTGCCATTGATCAACTATTTACCTGTTGTGGTCGAACCCGTTGTTGTATAAGATTTCGCACTTCTGCAATTTCCAAAAGATGTCTTCGTAATTTCGTGACATTTAAGCCACAATTGACAGCGTAAATAAATAAATAAATGTGAGAGCTGGGCTCGTCATTATCAGCGGATATCGAGTCCAAGTTCTTGCAGGGGTCATCGTCTGAAGCGCGAGTGATATTCATGTTCAGGCCGTGGTCAGTAGGGTAAGAAGAATTTGTCGAGGTCCATTTAGAAACCTTTTTTGTTGCTCAGATAACTCCACGAGAAAACAAAATAATAAAAATGCAAACGAAGTCGACTTGTGACAGTTAGTTGTATTTGACAAAATAGATTGATGATGATCGATGTTGTCACTTAATAGAAAAACAATAAAGACAATAATTAAAAGAGTAACAATAAAGAGTTTGAATTTGAAAAAAATCGAGAGATCGATGTCGATTTTGTTTGAATTATAACGAAACAAAAATATTCATAGTTGAGGCTGTTTAAAAAAGGTGCAGAGCTTTATGGACGTCTTTCAAACATAGTCTTAGTTCCTATAATCTATTTTTTAATATTATTAGTTTTTCAAGACCAGAATTATAGTCAAATTGTGCTGTGCAGAGCGTATTGTTATGATCTCAATAATTAATTGTAAATCAGCATAGCATTTTACTTTTCAAATAACCATAACCTCGTAATAATTATAGAAATAAACGAACGCATAGAGCATTAAAACGACGTCTTAAAAAAACAATCGAAATAGAATCGATTATCTTTTAATGTAATTATTAATTGGCAACTTTTTCAAATCAATCCACAAAATAATGAATTCTGGATGTCACAATTTCATTTTTGTATTTTCGGTACTTTTTATTACAGATATTTTTGCCATCTTTTTTCGATAAATTAATACCGTGACTAATTAACATTAAACTAGACATTTTTTTAGAGAAAAGCTCATTGTTGGGCGTTTCATGGCCAAAAATGGGCACTCCCCTTTACCAGTATAATACCTACATATTTTCGTTTTTCTGTGGATTTTTTTTTTATAATCAAGACTTTTGCGGCCGTATGTCGTACACTTAGAGGAAAATTACTGAAATAGGACGACCATTTTTAAATCGACCGAGTTCAAAAAATAAGAATGTAGAAATTCATATTGGTTTTTCAGTACTTTCTTTTTCAATTTTGGTATTCATATTTTTTGGTTATTTTTGTGGGATACGACGAATTCTTTCAAAAGCACAGCAAGCGTTGGTTTTGATTGCGTACGATACATATGTGCTTTTTTTTGAGCTAAAGGGTACGATTTTATGCAATTTATATAGCTAGAAAATTTTTTTTTTTTTTTTACAAATGCTTATTATGCAGTTGCTGAAATTGTAAAAGTCTGCATGATGCCGGCTAAGGTAAACTGAACCCATTCCTCAATACCCACTTCTCATTATTGATTATCTATTAGTTAGTCTATACAAAGTATGCGTATAATAAAATGCTTATTAAGCAACGACGCATACATGTCATTGAAAACTTTATAACGAGATGATACGGCTTTCCTATAAATAAGTTACAAAAAACGTCGGAAGTCTGCGGTGCCGCGTCAGCCTCATGCAGTCGAAGAGACGATGCATTAACATCACATCCTAGTCAGGTCTCTTTGAAACTTTTATGCGTTTATTTTAAAAATAGGATATTTAACGTCACTTGCAACGTTCCCGTGTCTACAAGTACGTGCAAAACGCTTTAATCTTTTATAAAGGGGAACATGTTTATGTGGTACGCCGTAGTTTATTCGTTATCGAATCGAAATTGGTTACATGCCCCAGTGAGTGGTTTATTTATCCTTTTAGAGTAATATCGGGTTAAATTTCAAGCTTAGCTCGTAAAGTTTGATAGTAGAAATTATACCAGGTTTGGCAATTACTCAGCCTATCTTACTAAATACTATGAAGTTGGTAAATCGACACAGCAACGCAAAATAGTTTAGCCTAGCAACATAATTGCCGAAAGACTAATTAAAAGCTAAGTGTTGGGTTCTTTGAAAGACGCATTTGTACCAGTTTTAAGAATAAGGTAACTCCTACCTTCACCTTATGTTTGCCTTCCATCTCAGGCAAAGTTTCTAAAAGACTGCGATGTGAGAAACCGTGACAAAGAAGTTTTTAGATTTTGTTTTTAAAAAGCGGACGCAATTTCATTTACAAAATTGCAAGCGGATTTTTTTGATTTTGCGGTTTCAACGGTTAATTACTGACAAGTGCTCATGAAAATCTTTTCTCAGTAAAACTGATGAACCGTACCAACGTCGAATAGTTTGTCAGTCAAAAATATATCTCTATAAATTAAACGAGCTAATATTTAAGTACTCGACGCTCCTTATAACTTATCATTACTTTATTTCTCCATTAGTCATCAGCATATAATAGAATCAAAGTGAGTGAGTGACAAGTGAGTGTGCCGCCGAAATAGGTTTCCACATATTGTACATTAAAGTGCCGCTATCGAATGAACTTGCCTAGGTATAATTGTTCCCCCTTTATTGGCTACTTCAAAACTGACAGATCGATATGCGCTGACGGCAAAAGCTCGACTCGCATCAAATATATTATTACTAAGTGACGTATTCAGCAATATGTTATTACGACGTGGATGCTGAATGCATAACAGCTTCTATTGTAACGTGACGTGCGAAGGACATTCAATGTTAGACTGGTAAACCAATTATTTAGCCGACAGCGAACGTGATCTGCAATCAATCAAAAACCGATTTTATATTCTAAACTTAACGACGTAAAACCAGACGTGTTAAAAAGAGAAATAGACAAGATTGATTTTCTATTTAAAAACCACGATTATTTGGTTTTAAAAGTTAGGTTGAACAACTGAATATCATTCTATAATTTAACGCTTTTCATTTATTATTTATATTAATTGAATAGTGAAAAAACATGTTCTGTCCTTTTTCGTTCCGGGTAAACAAAGTTCATATCAAACAAAGCTAAGAACACTCCCGACCATAGACAAATAAACCTTTTAATGAACAAAAACCTAACGCAAGCGCGACAGGCCTGTACGTCCAACTTATAACAACACGTCGTTTTGCTTCGGCGGCTAAAAATAAAAATACGACAAAGTTTGTAAAGTCTGGATACCCTGGTTAGTAGGCATGAATTTTCTCAGCAAACGCCGAATTCTGTCAGTTCACCTGTCTATTCAGGACACCGGTTATACACCTGGAGATAGCTGGAATAAAACCGCCACATTTTCAGCTTCGAACTGATAGTGTGAAAATCACTTCTTGTTTAGAGTGCGAGTGCTGCGATTCCGTGCGTGTCAATTACCAAGTAGTGGCTTTATTGGGTTTCCGATCTGCACTTGATTGTTAATTTCATTGATAGACCGGCCGCTGTGAATCGTCCAAATGTGTGATCGCGAATACTAAAAGCACCTTAATTTGATTATTGAGGCACGCATTGATGTTTCATAAAGGATAGATGTGCTTACATTAATAACATGAACTAGAAGTGCACATCTATATTACTAACTATTACTTACTTACTAACTATTATTACTAGTGAATACTGGGTACAGTACAATGCCGGTTGCAGTATCCGTCCCCGAAATATACGGTAACTGAATTCAGGTTGTCGTAGTTATAACGTCAGTCGATGTCGGATGTCGCCTTTTGTGTAAGAACTATTGGACCTAGAATAAAGCCGAACCGTCAAACAACTAGCATAGATCAATCATTCAGCTACTGACTCCTGTTTCAGGGATCACCATGTCATATATCGCTTTGGCAAAACAGTGTTACTCTAACAACTGAGATAGGTTTACTCACAAATCAAACTTCCAAAATCCATCAAGCCTCTAAGGCACTGCACGTGCTATATAATATCTTAAATGCATTGACATAACCTCGTTCAGGCAAATAAATAAAATTAAGAATATTTTAAATTATTGAATGATGCAACGGTTAAATCACGGATGTTTATCGGGATTGCCGGATTAGTTTCTGACCCAACTGGAGCTCTTAATCATGAGCTGACGCGGCAGCGGGGTCGCGAGTCCAACAGTTGTGTTCCAACTCACGATAGTTAGTATAAAAAAAGGATTTTAAATAGAAAAAAAGAGTAAGGTAATCTTTAGAGTTTCTATTGCGGTTTCTAATTTGAAAGCAGCTATTAACATTATTACTGAAGTCCGTTTCGGTTTTGCGTCCAGTTCAGAATTGAAACGGATGTCAAGCAAATGCGGTTTGCAAGTTGTGGCTGATATTCATTATGTGGGTGTGTCTGCGCAGAACTTAATTATGAGCTTTTAGCAAACCATCTTTTTAGCACACCAGCCAAACACCGTCAGCCTAAATAAAGCTATTTAATAAAGCTTCTTCTTTAATCATTTAAAGCGTTTGCAATATCAAACGACAGCGGTCCAGTTGAACTTTCTCGTTTTAGTATCGCATTTTAGTTCTGACTTATTCGAAGTCCTTTAAATTTGATGTCAAGTGTTTTTGGTACTTTAATTTTATAAACACAAAAAGAAAAGCAATAATGTAGGTAATACAGTTTTGAATTTTTATTAACTATCATGGAGGCACATCATGGCCCACAATAACCTGGTGAAAACTGTTGCCGGTGTGGAAGTGAGCTGCTACTCTAAGCACGTATCGCGCTGTCTCACTCCCACAACTCAACAGTAACATTATAAAAGAGGAGTGATTAGTGCAAATAGAGTCTTCGTATCGTTGTACACTAAGATGTTAGCCACGCCTGTCTGTGCATTCGCAAATGTATTAATGTTTCAGTATTTAAAAATAGAAGTATCGCTCGGAGCGGGCTTTTGCCTGCCTTTCCTAGAAATCGTCATTTTTTCTCTTCATCTAAAAAATCTAAATAAAAATGTAAGTCCGGAGCATGGCGAGGCGTTCTTGTTTTTCACCAGTATGTTGTTGATATTAAAGAATCTGCTTTGCTTCAAACTAATTATGAAATATTTAGATTATCTGTACAATGTTGTTGCCATGCGTGCTATATTAATTAGTTTGGCGATTGTTGAAGTTTACAGAATGTTTACATATTTTATGCTTGCACGCCCGAATTCGATGTTTAATTTATAGTTTAGTGGACTTGCCTTTAGTAATATTTGCATTTAAGCAATATATTTTTGAAGGAGGAAAGCATTCAACAGCTCAGTCCTTGATGATAGGTACGTCATTTGCTGACAAACACGACTTTACCAACTTTCATTACTATCAGATGAAATATCAATAGAATATTTTCCATCCTTCCGCCACTATATTTAAATTGCTTCACTGTAAATAAATTTAAATTCGAAATAACATGAAATGCAAACGGTTAAATAAAACCATAGGCGTGCCGCGGGTCAAATATTGCCGCTTGTTCTCTTTTTATAATGAATGATTTCCCTTTAAATTATATACCTAGAGTGTAATACAACACGCTGCCTTTTAGTTATATTAATATTAATTTTCAAGTAAACATGAAGTCGAAAATAATTTGAAAATTCATGCAAATATCGTACAGTACGGACATTCGATATTTTTATCAAATGAAATATATTGAACAAATGTAGATATTGATCGCGCAGAGGAGTCATCGCAACCGTAGTAATCCTTCACCTTACCTTGCTGTGCCACTGTTTCACACTATTTTTTAGCTTAAATGGCTTTTAAGTATTGGCAGGCATGATATAGTTTCGTTAGCCATGGTATAATCATGAGAGCAATATAAGTAGGGCAATTTAAATATGATTTTGTTTTGATGTTTTGCGATTTTAATTTACTGTCTTAGATTTATGATTATTTCACATGTGTTACTTTTTAACGACGAAAAATCTCGACATTTAGTTTCAAGTGCACGCCTTCATAGATTTTGTAAAAACAGGCTGAGACAGAGGGATAAATCGATACCGGAAAACCATACTAACTAAAATTAGTTTTTAGACAGTTCCATTTACAACTTTGCGAAGAATAAAATGCAAAAGAGTATATTATTGTCTGGCAGAATAGCAAATGCCTTTTATTAAAAAAGCACACTATCTGATTGTGGTTTAAGTGTCTTATTAAAAAGCTTTTAGTGCGGAGAAGACAAAGGGGCTTTCTTAGGTCACCATCATTCTCTTCTTATTTTGCGCGAAGCCTGGAAATACCTGCAATATTTTGCAACTAAATTGAAATTGATACTTCATTTCCAAGATCTAGCCGGTATGAGTTCTATGGATGATAGTTGAACCGGTCTAGATTTTAATTGAGCTCTAATCTTGAGATAATTAGTCAGCGGTAATGGGAATCTATAAGCCTAATAATGAGACTTGAGGGAGATGGGATAGATATCATATATTACGTGTTGTATCTACGGGGTATTGCAAATATGATCAATTATCCACATCATGCATTTTTACTTCAATAGGACACCGAATACGAATGCGAAGGCGAAGATTCGACAGGATAGCTTTCCCTAAATTCAGTTAAAAGTTTAGGTGTCTGCGTGCTAACGAACTAAATGTAAGAAGTCGCATTCAATCGATGTGTTGAAATATAAAGATGCGAAATCAAGGTGATATCTATTCATTTATTTATTGTGCCTGTTCTTCTAAAAATGAAAACTTTGTCTTGTTATCTTTTGTTAGGGGTTCAGTAGTGACGTCAGCATCCGGCCACAGCGTGTCATTCATTTTATCAGTCGCTGTCTGTCCCAGAATGAATTGTGGTCGCTTTGATTTACCGATCATATGAATATATTCGCGAGCAAAATCAATTCAAACCAAATACCAGATACCAAGAGCGTAACGTTTTAAAATATTTAACCTGACTATTTATACGGATCAAATTTAGTATGAAGCCTTCGTAATTATTAATTTGAACGTAATATTTTTATTATTTTACAAAAGGTTTGTAATCGACAGCTATTTAAATGTGAATGGTTATTTAAATAGCTTCATTTGTTTACGCGATATTAATAGGTGAGTATCGGCATCGGCTATTAGTTTTTTAGTTGCTCATTGATAAGCTAGCTCTATGGAGCATAACTTAGGAGCGCCAGGCGCGCCCAGGCTGATTCGTTACTACCACAATGAACTCAAAAATAGCGTTGCCATTGACATGAATAATTTATGCTTGGATTAAATCAGTTTGTTACATCATCGTTTGGTGCGGCCTATTATGTAGAGGATACTGCTGCTCGCTGGGTTATCACTAAGAGTTTATTAACATCGGTGTAATTAATTGATATCTTACAAGTAAACACTCGTTGTTGCCATGTGCCTTTGCTTCCTTACTGCATCTATACCGTCAATAAATATTATGTTATACACAATATATAATTAAATTCCGATTTATCCGTGGCCGGCATATAAAGTTTTTGGTATTTTATGAATTTACAGCAACATTTAATGTTTGATCGATAACCTCAGGTAATCTCTGCCATATCAATTACGTGTACTTCATTTAATATTGTTAATCAATGTTTCATGAAATATTGCTTTTATTTTGCTTTACATTTATTGCAAAGTTGTTAATGGAGAGGTCAAGCACTATTAACGTAATTTTGACTTTTTTCTGAGTAATTTTTGAGAGATAATTAGACAGCAAACATAAGTTTAAAAAAACAATGATAAAAAGACTGTTCCAAAATATATATTTTTTTAATACATAATTAAAACGTATTGAGTGATTTCCATGTTGTTTTCGGGTCATACATAAGAATATGACGCTGTCCTAAATTAATGTGAAACTTTAATAAATACGTGATCGAAAGCACGAGTGGGTGTAAGCAGATCAAGCATGCAGCTCCTATCGATCGTATACTCTCGTGTGCCGAAGCCTGACTCACAACTTGTTTATACTTGTCTTAGTTTAAGTATCCTGTAATTTCTTACACATGCTGTTTTAGGTAGAATCCATCAGAGAACGTTATCAGCAGACGTCAGCTTAAAGGGTCAAAGTTCAAACCCTAACACTGACGGTTGCTTTATCATATTTTTGCTTTGTATTTAATACGAGTTGGTCTATCTTATCTTGCAGAGGGCACGCGGTGATCGTTCGACCTCTCATAATTAATTCCGCGTTGTAAAAGCACTATACGTTTCCTGTTGAACTAGCTTTCCAGCCGAGTCCTGTTGAGCTCGTGAGAGTTATCCTAGTTTAATTTAAAGTCCTATTAACCTAATGAAAAAGGTTTTAGTAAGCATGGAGCTCTATTCGGCCTGTAGTATATGAGTAACTGTGTAGCGGCTATTACAATCAGCGCGTGTAAATGTAAATAAGAATGGATAAATGATATTAAATTACATAAAATAGAATTGTATCGTGAGTGATAGTGAATAAATACAATAAGCAGAATTTGCGTGCGATAATTTAAAATCTAGTAAACAAGATGACTTTCATTTAATTTAAGAGATGTCATTTGCTTTTGTTTTTATAAACGAAACCCGCGCTAATGAATTTTATGTGGGGTACGAACCCGCGACACTACGCGCGCTGTTGGCTTGGCGTGGTGGCCTCTACCACTCGGCTATCCGTACAGTCAAGTGTTACTGTTAAATGAAATGCTACAATTTTTTATATTAAACTTACCAACTATTATGAGCACTTACATAACATCCATTTATAAATCAAAAGGTAATAACATCCCTGACCGATTAAACAATGATTTAATTACCATCAATCCGCTTGAAATACTTAACCGATAACACTACTTAACATCATACTAAATAATGCACACACAGGCTAATCCGCGCTGCTGGGATTACCTCGACCCTGTATCACGAAACGTTTGCTGAAAATATACCGTCAATTTATCAGGCGGGGACGCCTAACTGTAAGTAGCACTCGAATAGAGCTCGAAAATGATCTGGCTCGTTAAACTGACATAAAGTACGGACATCGTAATGCAACGTATCGCATGGGCACAACTGAAAGCCGATTTAAATAGCTCAAAGCTAAGTGAACTGTTTCATACTACAGTGTGGTGGCAATAGCTCGATTACGTGTGAGCGACTAATCTAACGGACGATTTGTGCTGTGGATTTCAATCTGAATATTGATGTTCTTTACTAGGTTTGCCTCGCGGTCATTCAATACAGATTGCTTTGTTTTATTTGAAACAGAAAAAAATGTATATTTTTTAATAAAGGGTCTTGGTTGAAAATTTTAAAGAGCCGTTAAAGTATGAAGAAGTACCAAACGAACTCAGTAACTTTCTTCACTTTTCTATATTAAGTTTAAGTACTCTATATTAAGGCACATGCTTTGTTTGTTTAAGCAACAATCACCCCTCTAAAAAAATGTTAACAAATTACCTTCACTAAACTGTTATGCTGCCTTTACACAAGGACACTATTCCTTCAGATTACTGTATTTACAAGTTCAACGTGTTTAGAAGAAGGTCTGAGCCGTAAAGCTTTTCTTGTGGGTGCCTACCACCCACACTCGACTTGGAAAAAGACGTATTTTGTATCATATTTCAATAAACAGGGCTTTGTAAAAATAGTTTAAAAAAAACTACTAAGCAAGTGTCGTAACAATTACAATTACTAAAGAAATCATCCTGAAAATAAATGCAATATGAAATCCTTGTGGAATGTAGCGCTGATTTTATCGTTTATCATTTTCATCACACCAGCAGTATTTCGCTCCTTTGATTGCCTGGATGTCGGATATAACTCAAAAAACATGACTCTCCTTTATCGCACTCGGATAAAGCATAGCCTTAATTATAATCGAAGGTATTATTTATGTCCATACCTAAATTCATCAAAATCAGTCTAGCCGTTTGAGTGTGAAGAGGCAACAAACATACACAAAAACATACAAACATACTTAACCATTTATAAATTATCAGTGTGATATCAAACACTCCTTTGTCTCTCGTGCTTAAAATTTCCATTCAAATTCATTGAGTTTAAAGCGCCATTTTGCAAAAAGATTTGATATGCCATGTGCTAGGTGGTGATCGTAGCTAAGCCCCATTCATAGACCTCGCCGTATACTAGGTCTCTCGACGGACGGAGGGGATTTGTATTGCCCCATGCGAATGAAAAGTAGCAATAAGTACATTTTAAAGAAAAGAAGAAAAAAAAGAGTAAGGCCTTATCTTAGTTACAGATCCCGCAGGAGATGTTCTTAGCTTTCGCAGCTTAACGTAAATTGCCCTGGCTGGCGGCTATCGTCTTATCAAATTACTCAACGCAACAAAATAATTCCTTTAGAACGAACTGCGGTATAAACTAATCTGCAGAAAAGTCTTTATTCAACTTGAAGTTGAATACGTGCTGATCTATAGTAAATAACTTTATGAGTACGTATTGCACGTATATTATAGGAGTGGTATATAATTGAAAACGAACAGGAACTGGAATGTTATTAGTTTGTTAAAGAATCCTTAAAACTGAATTGTTTCACTAACTGATAAATTTCAAACTTTCTTATAAATTTTATTGCGGCACCGGCGCTCTACATGCATTCGAAAGATTGCTTGAATGTTTTTATGAGTTCTTTAAATAAATAGTGTTGTGCTTTTCTATTTATTTCAAAGTGAAATCACTTTCATTAGGAAGTTAGAGTAGATATCAGGAACGAGAACGGACAACGGTCAAACAGTAAACAAAGTTAACTGCTTTTAGAGCAAGCGAAACATTTCTGACTGCTTCAATACTTACTTGGTTCAATTTCGTCGTCTAATTTCTCCAAGATGTCTTACGAGATCCGAAGTCCATGAAACAGAAATGCAATAACGCCTCGGGTGACCTTTGATGATCGGAGACTACCATTCGCATTCATTGCAGTGTCTATTGAAAGTTGTAGTTGTACATCCAACGGCTGCTTTCTCATAAAGTCAGATATTGTATATAGTGAGTGTTACTTGGAGTTGCAATCGCGTCTTATTAAACTTTCCGACCAATTCCGCTTTTATAAAGGTGGGCTCTTACATAGTAATATCAGTTACTTACATTACAGTAGGCAACAGTTGGCCGATGACTAAAAAGAAAACTTAGTGGCATTTTATGAACGATAATATCATTTTTGTTGCTTATGTTATAGCTACCAGTCTTAGGAGTGTTGAAGCTCTTGAAATGGCGCAGGTATTATGGGAAAATAAAATGAGTAATATTTTTATCAGCCAACGAGTTATGCTACGCTGGTCTTTAAACTTTCTAACCAGCCTCTAGCTATTCCTCAGTATCTTACTAAGTGAGGAGCTCTTACAAAGTAGTAGATACAAATAAAAATCAATAAACTTGTCTAATGGTTGTGAAACACTGCAGTATTTACTCCATTATTTCGAATGAATTCGTAAGGTAAAAGCTCCGAGTTTTGAGCATTGCCTTGTAATGTAACATTGGTCTGAATGCTCGGCGCTCTGTTTGATGAAATGCTTGCGTCAATACACGTATTACGACTATACATCACATGTATTTTTTTGTTTTGATTGAAATATCAGATATCACGTCGCATCGCCCGTGCTCCTACAAAAGCTCAAACAGAATGATACACCATAACGACCGTTGGTTTGTATCAAAATGGCAGGCTCGCTCGACGCTCGGTTCGTAAAATGGTGATTTTCGTGACACACTAGAACATTCCAATGTTCGGCTCGGTATTCTATTACAAAAGACCTGTAAAGCAGTTCAAACAGATAAAATGAAATACGTCCAAAAGGACTTTTAGAATAAGCCTTAATAGGTTGCAATATCATTTCCCTTTGGGAGTGAGTATTAATTATGCATGATATCAGTGTCATTTAAAATAGAACGTTTCCTAAAATAACTATGTTTAAGTGAAATTGTTGAAATGACTTCGATTCAAAACGCTTTACATGTTACTTTCAGTAATTTTGTGAACTGTATTTGTAATTAATTTAATGTTTCGTTCGTGTTTACTTTGTTCGTTATTCAGAATATAAATACTTGTCACGGAAATGTCTAGGTAACGAGAGCTCCGTACGTTTCCTACAGAATTGAATACAACGAAACTGGCGAATATTTTGCACAGAGTATTGTAACAAGCAGTCATTTTGTTTTTTTTTTCTCGCTAAATGTCATTCCTGATATTTTCAGATATTTCAACGGTATTATACGCCGGAGTTACTTTTTAGGTGGAAACTTCAGGATTCTGAACTCAGTGCACTCATTTAAAAGTAAAAATATAGTTTTTTTTAATTTATTGAATAACCGGTCATTCGCGGCACTGTGAGTCCCTACCAAATAGACTAAAAAAAAATAATTTGCAAAAAGAAAAAGACATCTGATTTATGGACGACCCAACCGTTATTATTATTTTCATTATGTGTGAAGTAAAAGTCTAGCTATCACGGTTCATGAGATACAACCTAGTGACAGTACTACAGACTGACAGACAAACAGCGGAGCCTTAGTAATAGGGTTATTTTACTCGGTACGGGACTCTGAAAAGTTATTACTTTAATAACAGTAATATTGGAGCTGCGTTTTCAATCTGCAGTTGTATTTGTATTATCAATCTCGATTCTAATATATGATTCTGTTTTAATAGGCACCCGCAAGTCCACATCATGGATGATAATTATCCGACATTAAAGCCATTCGTCGGTGACAGCTAGCGCTAGGCATGCTAGACGCTAATAAGCCTGGCTATACCGAACACAAATTAGACTAATTGATCGTTATCGATTACTTTGTATACTACCTTTGTGGTCAAAACTAATCGATAGTATTTGTTTTGGTTGTATCAATATTAGTTGGAAGTATATATTTTATGTTATGTTGAATCCCCGGACTTATGAAAATATAACTATCATGGTTTTGAAATGAAATGAAATCATTCGTTCTTAAATTAAGTAGAATATTAATCTTTTTTTTTGAGTTTGCTGAAGTCGACATTTCCTATCTTACCTACTACGATAATATATAAAATGATCGTATTTATCTTTATATAGTTGTATATCTTAATGAAGTTATAGAATCTACACGTTTTGCAGAAACAATAAATTTTCTACCTCAGATTTAATACAAAGATGTCTACTCATCGGAACGTGCTTTGCAGTTCATAAGTTTTGTAACAATGATGATTTAATTTATAGTAGCTAAAATTGTATTGTATTTCTCATCAATTTTGCTGGTCTCAGGAACAGATTTTGCACTTAGAATGAGGTATCTGTAGTGTAACAAAATATTAAAAAGCTAAGATTGAATAAAGTTCAACCTATAATATCGAATGATCTGAAGTAAGTGTACGTGAATAGTGACAGAGTAGTGACAAGGATAAATTTAGATTAATATAGACGAATTTGCATTTTATTCCGTCCATGCAATATTTAACTAATACAGATAGACGTATCTAATAACGTATTGTTCAAAAATAGACGAAACAAACCAGCCGAGTTGTCAACATATTATACACTAGGTATGTCATAACGTTTCTGCTCTGCTTATTAATACCTTCTTAGGTACTGCATACAATCTTCTAATTAAAAAGCAATTCAATACAGCTTTGATTCTTGCGCTCTCATTATCCTTTGCCTTTTCAAGTCGCGAGGGGATCTTTTAGCCTTATTAGCTTAACTAAAACATCCTGCTGCTCTTAATTGTTTTTTATTATATTATTATAGACTAGTCATAATATATGTAAGACTTTAAGTGATGGGCTATAAAAACATCTTGAGAGGTTCTTGTGCCGAGAAACAAAGCTCGTTAAAGAAATCGTTGCCCAACTGCCCAGAAAATAATTTATTTTTTAAAGTGCTAAAAAATTGACTATTCTTAAAAATTTGAATAATTGACATTAAATTGCTTTTTAAAATCAATTATTTATTTTCTTACTATTAGAAATTAAATTCAACAGATTTATAAGAGGAGCAATTTATTTCCGGAAAACATGTTTACATACATAATACAACTAATTGATTAGTTGAAAGCTACTATCAGAGCTTTTAACGCAAAGCCAGTAGAAGTTTCGTTCCCATAGTAGTTGCTAGAGATTGCCAGTGAACCGACAATAAATTCAGCCGAGAGCGAGTGCCGCAAAACACCTTTGCTCGACGACGGAACTAAATCAGAGCTCAAATATTGCATCTTACAACATTTCGAATTGCGCAAACTTGTAAACATCCCGTAAATGTTCATTTAATAGCGTTTCAACGATTCGCCGAGAACTAAATAAACGTAGGTTTCTTGAGATATTTGTGTTAAAGTGAATAAAAGTAAGCTTGAATGCCTTAACACATTGTTGATTTATTTTTACGTGTTCTTATCAAAGTATTTTTTTATATTAAAGAAATCTAAATGTTTAGTGCAGGCGCTGAAGTTTATTATAATAATGTTCTAATGGCTGCCTTTAGCATCTATGCCATCAATACTGATTCATTTCCAGCTGAAACCAATATTATGAAATTCCTAAATGATGTATCGTTCTGCTTAGTTACGTATTCGTAAAATAAACTTCGATATTATTTTAAAAATATTTAGAAAATATTGACTCTAAATGTATGGATACGAAAAATAGAAATTTACGAATTTATTGGAATTTATTTTACTTATTTAATTCGTTGTTGTTTTTAATAGGAAAAGAAATATTATAAAATTCACGATAGATTAAATGCTGTCTCAGACCTGCGAAGATATAAAAGAGGTGTTCAGCAGTCTATTGTACCGTCTGGGCTTTAAGTGATGAGCAGTCAACACGACAAAAAGTAAACGGGGATTCGAAGCGAAGTTTGTTCTATAGTTTGTATTTTTATTACAAGACGTATGAGTAATATTTTTAGTCCCCTTTCGACAATAGACTCAAGACTCACAATAGTAACAGTTTTATAACAATTTTAAGAACTGAAAAAGATTTTCTAAGTTTGAGAGAGTTTTTTAGAAATCGAGCAATCACAAAGACTTTCTTCTCGTATTATTTCTGACAACATTTAGATTAAAAACAAATGTGACGTAATGATACGTCATAATACGACGATTTCAGAAACATACTTCGGCAGTCTTTAAAGATATCGAATTAGTTTCAATACAGTTCGTTAGTTTTTCGCCCGGCGTGTATCTTCATAACGAGCTCCCATACACGTGCGTTGAAGTGCGCTTGAGCCCTCATCAGTGCTGACGAAGTTAATACCTTTCATTTACCTACTCGTTACTCAAATTAAAATCACGTAAGTATGTCACAATCCGTACAGGAGCTGCGTAGGTTTCGTCCAATAATACTTTGAACAAAATATAATGCGAATGGAAATTGTATACTCACGGAGTTCAAAGAAAGAATGCTCATATAATTTAGCTGTATTAATTGCTTATTAACAGTAATCATTAAATGAATGCCCAAAATACGTTGTAGTTCAGATCGAGCGAATAAAAGACGATTTGAATTGTAACGCTGCGCTGGGTTTCTAACATTGCACGCGTCATTCAATTCTATGAAAAAACTACAAATACTTATGCAAAGAATTAGTTTACCAGTAGCGTTCAAAACTATTTTTTCAGTTTTTCTGTAAAGTTCGAGTTTTCAATTCACGTAGTTACTCCTTTGGTTTTCGTTCAACATATTAGTAGGTAAATATGCACTAGATCGCGCATGTACCTATTGAAACATTGCGTTAACGTGACAATGCCAATCGTGCTCATTATCGGATTTTAGGAGAAATTCATGCAGATCGAAATGCAGGGATCCGAAGCATTAGGGACCTGATTTGCGCGACATGTTTCAACTACAACTGTGTGATGTTCCAATGATCATTATTTCACCACAATCCGAATTCGTAGAATAACGGATTCAGTATTGAATATGTTTATCCTTCGTTTGCATAAGAGATTAAATGAAGTTTGTTTATATTATTGAATACTGATAAATAATCGCGAATAAAGTGAATGCGATAAATAATATACGTGTGTAAGATCTACATATTTTTCACATTCAAATTGGTTAGTGTATTTTTATTGCGAAGTTTAATTAAAAAACTTTGAAGGTGGTTGTAAGTAGCTTTTTCTCTATTATGAAATGGGAAAAATGGTAATAGATAACAAAACTGGGACATTCCAAACTGGTTTTCGCTTTCAACATCTCTGTGTTTTTAGAGCACACGCTTCTACAAGTATTACAGTTGAAACCTATTTAAACGGCTCTTTATGATACCAAACGCTTAAAAAAGATTTAATGAGTGTTGACTGGTGTTGACGGAATCATAGCTATAACGGCTTGAGAGATAAACAAAGGTAGACGATGACATAACGTGAGTATAGGCTATTGTAAATAAAATAACAACGATCCTCTTTTTTATATGTTCTAGTGAATATCTTTTGAGTGAACAACATTTGGTACATCATTTTGTCAAGTAATTCGATATTTCAGTAATGAGCGATTACAAATTACAACCCAAAGTTTGATCGAAAATCTCACTCGCTGTTAGCACTACTCCGAACATTCTTATTAACCCTTCATTATTAGGAAATGCTGTTTATACTTATTGCACTTGCACTCTATCAATCGTTAGAATTAAGTATAAGGCCTATAGTGATATATTATAGTGAAGTTCAAAGCACAATGATTTGAAATATGAAATGGAACTCAAAGCGAGTCTATATTGAACTCGCATAAAGACGCGAGCATCTCATAGGTGCTGATATTTCTGTGATCTTCGCTCGTCAATGTTACCCTTCCACAACTGAAGCCTGCATTTAGCACACGACGGATAATGTAAAACATATATTGCAGAAATCTTCGTTCCACATTTTTAATAAGGTTCATAGATACCCACTATCTCTCTCAATATTTCTGAGAAAGGCACAATTAACTGCCTTTTTCCTATTTAAAAATTAATTCTGAGAATAACTTTATTGCGAATGTATTTCTCTTTTTCAGCTTAACATACAAAATTATCAGTGATTAGGATTCGTTAAAACAAACATAATCTACAGTTAATTGCTTTTATTGATAAAGTTTTGTATGGCATTCAGAAAAGCGTAACTTACATCGCAACAGGGCTTTTGCAATCAATTATTGAATTGATTGCAAAGGCCTGGTTGATACTATTCATATTGGTCTCAAGTTTGTAAGGATAATGTTGTGACGTCTTCCCGCGTAAACTAACGAGTTAGGTTGTTACTGAACGGTTATTGTCAGGTAGGAGGAATTTCGTTAGTGTTATAACCATGTAACTTAGTATTAAGTAAACTATCTTTCGTCGACACCTTCGACCACCTGCTTTCGAATTTGTCTTTCAGTTTTGCCGTGCTAACTTAACCTTATTCGGTTGTTATGGGATGAATTATATTCGAAATCGATTAACTCGATGTTTGGTTTTAAGAATATTTGTTTAAAAGTTTATATAAGAATTCTGGGAAAATATGTGGTAATAAGATTTTAACATATAAATTAACAGCCAATTAGTCCTCATCCCGTATAAGGATTTTTTATAATTTCTTTGATACGTTTCAGTATTCGCTATTTTAATCCCAGTGACCAAAGATTGCACTCTTTATAAGCTGTCTAAAATCTCAAAACGAAATTCCGTTTTTTTGACCTACCTGGTATTCAAATCTCGACTACTAACGATGCCTGTTTGCTTCCAATAAAGCGGTTCCCTCCGACAATAATTGCCTATTGAGACAAGCTTGGCGGCCTCTAAAGTCGAGAGCCAGGGTTAAGGGTTAAGGGGCTTAGCCTGTAGGCCTTCACGTACACCTCACCTGCTTAATATAGCTCCCTTTGTATTACAACTTGTCAGTCATATCATGCCGTCGAAAGTTTCACTATATATTTGATACTCCATCGTATTGTAATGGATATGTGCCAATCGAAACAATAATAAAATGCAGCTGCATAAAATGTAACGTGTTCCAATAAAGCTGTCAGATGGCTGAGAGCAGCCTGAAAATAAAGGTCAATTTTATTTTTCTTTGTTGAAGTTTTCTGTTAGATTCATTACAAGTGGACAAAGGGGAGTTAGACTGGGAAACGAGAATCTCGAGAAATTTTGCTAATTGTTGAAACAGTTGTTGAATTGTTTTCCTAAACATCAATGGGTATCTACGAGCCACAATTTCCGATACATTCAAAATTGTTCTTAGTACTAAAACATATTTTATAGACAGATGGAGAACCAACTTAAATGTTTTGAATTGTGAATTGATTAACCTGATATCTTAAAAGTAGATTAATTTCAAAAAGATTTTTTAGAACTGAAGTAAAAATCCAATCACTAATAATATCACTATTGAATTTCAATCCTGGTCGTTAACCGAATGTGGCGGGTTCCCGAATTAACGGACACAGGCTTGTAAAACTAGAGTTTCAAATGGAAAAATACAAACTTTGCAAATTCGACCGTCATTCCATCACACCTGAGTTCGACGAAGTTGTAACAAAATAAAATCAAAAGGGAAACTGAAACCTTTTCCATAAATAAAATATTCACAAATATGTATGGAAATAAATTGAGTGTAAAAGCTATGGCAACAGAACTTTTTATAGAAGTTGCCAATAAACGCCGGTACCTTCGTCTGTCGACTTTTCTTCACGTAATTATAATATTACTAGCTCGACATTAAAAGCATTAAACTAGTTGAGAAGTCTTTGTTCGAAAGTCTTTGGTAGTTGCGTAAAATAGAGCACAATACTTTACCTTTTCTGAACAATACGCAAGAGGTAGATTCTTAGTGGAGTAGACCTCTTTGCTTTCAGTGTAAGATATAATCTAATAATAGTAGGTATAATAAAATTATAAACTGTTACAGTTAAAAAATGTAAAGTAATATAATGAGAATACGCTCATTACAACACAGTAAATTTGTTGCAAGAAAGCTAGAAATCTATATTGTATTGTACATAATATATACAATACAAGTATAATACAAACTAACACCATTACCGTGTGATGTCGAAGCACTTTGTTTGACGAATATCGAGCATAACGCTTACAGAGCCTCACAGCACTGCTAATAAAAATCACGTTCCACACAAACTTGACTCGAGCAGATTGTGAGTGCTTTACTCCATAATTGACATCAAGTTAAACATGTCTGGTCAAAGCGTCGCCCTCTGTGTCCTCGGTGTAGCATAACATTCACAAGGCAAACAATATGAACACCGACTCCACATAAAAAAGGACTCTCGAAGCTGAGTTAAACTGGTTTTGCGTTAGGAGCGTACGTATTTTTTTATTCCTTTGCAATCGTTCATGGAATGCTAAGTTTGGCATATTGCTGTTCCTGCAATTTATTACTCGGAATAATTCCTCTGTTCGTGTTTGCTGCCTTCTAAGGGTCGAAGGGTATTAAGGTGTAATAGTTAGGTTGTTTTGAAGTCGTCGGAGCCGAAGACACCTGCGACCGGCCTATCGTTAACGACAGTTATTGCCTACATACGTTATGAAATAGTTAGTCGGTACCAACTAAGAGGTCCCTCGGACTTGTAGGTGTTGTAGAAATACGTATACAACTAACAATGTATATGTGTAGTGCTCGTGAAGCTAGAATTTTATGAATGAGAGTTACGAATGGCACCGACGGAAGGAGCTCGACGAAGCTTGTTTTTTTGTTTGTTTGTTGTTATGTTATGATCATATTTTTAGATACTTTATTTTAATAAAAAAATAAAAAAAACTCTGATACTTCTGGTCTATGCTAATTCTAAAAAGGTTCATGGTGTTACCCGATAGTACCTACTTATGCCTCATTCAATCATTTTCGTATTTCATTTAATACTCATGTAGTTTACCTTATTTGCGAAGAACTTTATTTAGCTTTATACTGTTTTTGTGTGTTGAGAGGTTTCAAAGGAAAGTTAAAAGCGATATATTACAGACCAATCGGCAATTTTATTGTTGCATGATTGCGTCAGAAAAATGTAATGCTATATTTTCTATATTAAACCTACTTAAAAAATATTTTTAATAATTATTTATGCAAACCAAAAAGGCTACCCATGAATTTATATATAGATCTTTATGGAAAATATCAAGGTAATGATTTGAAAATTGATATTTTTTGAAATAAATTTTATGAAAGTATTTTCTTTTCATCGCAAAATACAAAAGGGCAAAAATGGCTCTATCTCTGTCTGTCCAGTGGGATAGTGCACACACAACAAAACTTACTTTTAAGAAAGCTTAATTTTAGGAATAATTATAAAATGTGTTCTAGACTCATCTTACCACGTATGACTTAACTTTCTAGTTGAACAATATTAATCCTTTCCTGCAAATTACTTGAAAATTAATCTTTTTGTGTTTGGGTATTCGCAGCAGTACTTACAATTCTCATGAAATGTTCATATTTTGAAAGCAAAACATAATTTACAGAAATGTTTGGTTTACTTCTGAGTCCGTAGAGTATTTACACGTTCAGAGCTTAACTTAGATGTTTCTTTTGCTTTCCTACGTTCATTCGAAACTAATTACTCGTATCACACGGAATGGTTCCGATTGGTGGATTTATAAGGTTTCATGTTTTCGCTACGCTTTGATACATTTTTTCTCTGTTTATAAAAATGTGTCTGGATTATGAAATTAAAATTGTAGTAGAGTATCTGTTTATGTCAGGCCGTCATGAATACTATATTGATAGACGAATTTAAACAGCGATCATTTGATTAATTTCTTTACAACTGATTTCATTCATTACAGATACCATGTAACGATTTTGCCAAAATAATATTCGAGCTTATGACTTAGAGCATAAGTGTAAATTACTTGAAATCTTGCACAGCGAATATTTTGCCATCTCTGTAAATTATGAGACTCATAGTCATATGCGTCGCGATTCTCCGGCGCCTATGTTATGTGATACACGCCTATCGTCATACATACTTGCGTTACCTTACCTTTGACTCAAAAGGGAGGAATGTTTGTTTGTTTATTATGCCTCAAACTGTATTCGATAGTTTGTAGATTAGTGGTAATGACAGCAGCCAGTGTTTGCTCTGGCAAAGTTAATTCATGCGTGACTCGTTGGCTTTATGATATCGTGCCAAGTGGAGTGTACCATTTGAGCTAGGTTGTATGTCCAAACCTAATTTGCCGTGAGCGTGACGTAGTACTGCCTAAACTGGGGGAGATTTTACATATAATTGGATGCTCGAAGATGCGATCAGTTTCCTTCTCGTTGCTATTTTAAATGTTTTTGTTGAAATGTAATTATAAATGCTACATCTTAACGCACAATTCTAAAACTATGTATGTATTTGTCCAGGGACTTGCGGTTCAACAAGATTGAAGACATCGAGGATGGCGTGCTGGGGCACTTGCACGGGCTCCGCTCCCTGCTGCTCAACGACAACCGCCTGCAGGAGCTGCGCTCGGGCACGTTCCACGGCCTGCGCCGCCTCAAGTACCTCTACCTCTACAGGAACCGAATCAGGAGCATCGAACACGATGCCTTCCAGGAACTCGTGCAACTCGAACAACTGTAAGTCCAAACATTCAATTGAAATCTTACGTAATTCATGCTCGCATCATTCCATTTGGATTAGATTACTCTTCGGACTCAAAGAGCTGGGGTTTTTTAAGTTTTTTTTAGTTCACTCGCAATGTTTTTGATCACGAAAATTGAAAAACATTCAGCTTGATTAACTAGTCCTAGATAAGCTCGTGTGTTGGTAAACAAACATGGAAAAAACATGGTTCATAAATGTGTATATGGATAAGCAAACACAAATAGCTGTGTTCGTAGTTTACATTCTACTCATAACTCTTTCCTACCGATGATCAGGTTTCAAACTTATAACTTTAGATAAACGATCGAGTGGTAGCAACTTGGCTTCGATGTGGGAGGAAAATGGAATTTTGAACCCAGCCTTAGATTGAAAGTTTGCTATTTATAAGATGCAGAGCAGAATAGATTACCATGACTGATACCAATGTGAATATGAGACGTTAAACGCCTTATTATTTTACACGAGCATGTGTTAGGTGAACGTGCATTGCATATCTGATAATAGTAATTTTGCTCCGACCCCATAACTTTTTAAAGTCGATGAATATGGAGTGATTCTTTCAGTCTGGACTACGCCAAGTCAATGCCTGGGGCATATGTCATAAATAAGTTTTTTGCACTGTTTTTTGCCTCTTCGTCATTCAACGTTTGTTTTCCTGATGGAAATCACATGATGTGTCTCCTCCCGCTTTAAACCCACCCTTGTTTCACCTCGTACCCTTTGAGTACCGAGCCGTTTAAACCTTTTAAGAACCATCTTCACCTTTAAACAACCATCATCATGATCATCATCACCCGGCTCAGGAAACTGCTGAACATAGGCCTCTCTCATGGCGCTTTACTGAGCTCAATCTTCAATCGACTTAAGTTCGGAATTATGCATAACGGATTAAGGAGTAGTGCGAAACAAAGATCAGATAGGCTGTCGGTAAATGTAGTAATAATTAATAATGTCGGTGACATTAAAACCCGACTCTTACACAATTGGAAACATATTTATGGGTATCTACAACATGAAGTACAATTTTAAACAATTTTCATTCCTACATTATTCTTGTACATTTTAAGAAATAATTAATTAAAATTTTCAAATTCTGGGAATTATATCCGGTGGCATCTGTGAGATAAGTGCGAGCCCCGGCCCCTAACGTAAGATAAGATAAAAAGGACGTGTGTATTTCTGTGCGTTGTTGTTTTTGACCTAAATTAAAGTTATAATTAATTTTAGTTGCACTCCTTTGATAAACATATGCGGGAGACAGAGTGGAGAATCGAGAACCGTGATCGCAGTGCTTGTTTATCATTTATTTATTAATCTATCAGATAATAAAACTTTTTTATATAACATTCGTGGCCTCATTCAGAATATTGCTTTCCTTATAGAAATATTCAGCTTTCTATTAAAATACAATGGTATCTATAATTCGCAAAAAAAAAATGACATTAATGCACCAAAAGTGACAAAAAATAATTAAAAAAAACACTCCTGCACAGAAACAACGTTTAAAACATTACGAACATCTTAAGACGATATTAAGTAAGCCCTAGGTTTGCATTATGTTAGCAGTTAAACCTACGGGCTAAACTAATACAATGTAATCAAACTATTAATCTGATATGAAAAGGTAGTCCAAACAATAGTTCTGTAAAGGACTCCGTTAATTATAGCATCGGTATTGACTCTACTTGTGTGCTAGCTTCGCATGCGAGTACTAATAACATATTTACTAGTACAAGTATTCATACAACGTGTTTAAATGACCCCGCTTGATTGTTTACCCAGAAAATGATGTCATGGTTTTATAATTAGTTTATTTATTGCTAAATACAGGATACTAAGATGTTCCTCCTGACAGTTAGGTAGCATATTATGTTGGTTAAGTCGATATAATTACAAACAGCTGTGTATTTATTTTTGATAAAACATTTAATTCAAATGGACAGATGTTTGTTCCTCTTTCACGCAAAAACCACTAAACGGATTTAGACGAAACTTGGTACTCAGATAGTTCATAACTAGGATAAACACATAGAGTAGGTTTTTATCTCGATTTTATGTTCCCGTGAAATTTGTAGCGGGCGGGACAGCGTTCAACAGCTAGTACATTATTAAAAATGACTAAGTGTAAATAAAATATATAAAATGAATGTCATACATACAGTCTTCTAAATGTATTATGTCTAAATGGGTATAGATTCTTGGAAGGAGAATCGTAAATCTAAACAATGAGCCAAATGTTTACAATTTCTAAACACTTAATTTAAATTTGTAGTATGCCAGTACTATGCATCGAGTATGCGGCCCATGTCACTCATGCCATCAGAATTGAGTAGCAAGCACTCGCTGCCAGTCGCTGGCATCAGGGAAGCCACATGGGGCGGAAACGTAACCTATATCGATACTTCGATATGCACTTCGTAACAGTTTCTAACATCGCATACAACGACGACCTATTTTCCCCTTCTGATTCTTACAATATGTACTAGATAGAACTCCCTTTGTAAACATTTCATATACAATACAACCAACGTCGTGTTTATCTAACTGCATCATTTCGCAACGGAAACAAGCAATATTACTTGCCTTATTGTTAGATCTTTCGTTTTGTTCGGACGACAGACAGCATGGTATGAATAAAACATAAAACAAAACAAGCCTTAAAAATTCACGTCGATCATTATTTTTCGAGGAGTAAAGGACTGCGTTTTGTGTAATTTGTACACCTCTACAATTGTTTGCGGAACATTGCAAATGTTAAGCGATCATTTATTCGACCTTCAATGGTTGATAATTGGAATTACGCCGCATATTAAAACAGTTCCACACAAAACAAGAAAAACACTTGAAAGTAAAACATGCGAACGAAATCGCGAGCGACATCGGACAACTCGGAGTAATAAATATAATTCCGGACTAGTTACAGCAGTTCTGAGTTTACGTGGCATGGAAAGTATGTGTGTAGGGAAAGGAAACTCTAGCATGTATTCCCACTATTTAGCAAATTTAATCTAAACTCACTTGTTACCACGTGAATGAGCAACCACCGCTGCATTTCACAATGCTACTATGATCTACGTCTAAAATTATATTAAACTTACAAACAGGATAAAATGGGACTCACCCTACTAAAATTATAAATACGAATGTTTGAGAGAGTTTGTTTGTTATCTGCTCTTTCACGTAATAGTTACCAAAATGGATTCAGGTTAAACTTTATAGTAGTACAGCTTATGAATCAAAATATGAGCCTAAAATTTATTAAATCATGGCTGACCAAATTTCGCCAAGGAAAAAAACATGCAATAAAAACTAACTGGTCGTTAAGAAACCATATATATCACGTATTTATTGTAGTGCCATAAAATTGTCATAACATTATTCTAGCAACAAACTGTCGTTAAGCATTTTTTTCTAGTACCTAAGCACAACGTGCGATGCTTACTTAAAGCTTATCGGCGGTCTAATCACGACCCGGGATGGTTGCTATGCCACAAAAGACATTCAATTGATTAAGTACAGATTGTGCGGGCACAATGCCAATTGACATTTTATGAGTTGACAGTAATTCTGGTAACGCCTTGCAGTGCCCTAATGTATTGGAACATACGCGTTTAATAACTGTCATAACAGCTTTTAAGTGTTCATCTAATAACATTAGCAAATAAATTAAACTGTTATATTGCTAACAGAAGTATAGCATATTTATTTTAAATAGCTCCTGATATACATCGTACCTAAAATATTTGAAGTGTTCTTTATTCGAAAGCGTTCAAATTTTGAGTGTTTTCTAAAGCTCAATTTGACCGATATTTTAGGCTATTTAAAATTACAATACCTGGTTTTTTAGATACAAACCGGCGTATAATCCAATACGCGTACAAAGACACATCTTATATAGTTACAATATTAGTATACTAGTATCATAATGCATACAATGCTATTATGCAGTATCATCTGCCTCTACGGATTATGGAGCGAATACATCAAACAAATCTGTAGACTTGGCTTGACATATCTACACGTACAATGCCCCTTATTCTGAATGCTGTTCAGTGTTTGTATTAGCAGTGTTAGCAGCTATTACAGTGCCTGTGGGCGATAAACTATTATACAGTGCACTACAGAGGTGACCTCTAATCTATAATTTGCCACGCATGGATTGTCGAGCTTTGGCGTTCGAACATATTATGTATTTCCTAGTATAACGCTGGATGCAGTCTGCGTTTGGCGTTACTTTGTACCAAGTCAATATAACTTTGTAAGTGGATAGCTTAAATTCATTCAAGTATATTGCGGACATAGTTCGAAAACCACTTGATTAGAATCTATCGACACAAAATTTGGGGCTTTTCGTTGAGCGAGAGCAACAGCATTGTTACGATAAAAAAAATTTATAACATTTCCAAAAATTCGATGCCTTTAATGTCTAATCATGAAAACCTATATCTGCATATTGACCCAGCGACACTGAAACGACTTCATTAGTTCATTCGGACAGATTATTGAGTGTTTAAATTGGGTTATGATGAGATGTAAGTAACATGCATGTTCGTGACGTAATCATCGTCGCGCAAATTCCAGAATAAAATTAAGCGCGAGTGACGTCGTTATAGGAACAACAAACACTAACTCCAGCGAGCAGCGACGACGGAAAACTTTAAGGAAAGGCATTGAAGAAGAAACTTCTGGTCGCATAAAATCTGGGAATTATTTGGTGACACCTTTTCGCTTGGCAGGAGACTAGCAGTTGTGTAGTTGTTTACAAAGTAACAACCAGTCTTTTGGAATAGACTGACGGAAAAGGAATGTTTGCACTAAATCGGCTTCCAGTGGTTAGTTCACAGTATTTTTCGACAAACTTATTTACGATATTGGCGCTTTCAGTGTAGGCACCTGCCTCAACATCTCGAGCAGTTGCTGAACTTCGACTGGTCTTGACCAACTTTGAATTGTACTTAGAACCCGATGCCATGAAATAATTGTACTTGTCGGAATGTCGTTCGATATTCTTATTCCTTCAAATACAGTGTACCTAATAATGTTTTTAGTTTTCTTAACACTATGAGTTTATTTTAGAACTTGTTCATGTTTTTTCAGAAACGATGTTTTAGAAACTAAAAAATGTTGCTTTTGATGAGATTTCTTTTATGATGTTCTCGTGACTAGATGGACTATGACTGATAGACCTTTGTAAGCTTCGAATTGGTCTAGGTTCAAAAATAGGTTAACGACTGCGCTTTCGTTTAACCACGAGTCTCCTCTCTATATTAAACAATTGAAATATCACCATATGTATATGACAGCATTCCATGACTGAACTTTTAGTACTCAACAAACATGAAAAAGATTTTTATTAAGTCCATTGCCCAATTGGTTTCAATTTATAACTATAGACGGTAATTCATGCAATTTAAAAGCGACTTTAATAATAATTTGATTGATTTACAACATAACCAGGCATTAACTGTTTTATGGTGTGCCATAAAATCGTATCAAAACTATTAGCAGCGGAATGAGAGTATGATGTATGTTTATATATCGCAGTTGTTTGAGTCGTGCACGTGAATGAGCAAAAGAATAGTGTCAGCGTTTCTTTGTGACGCCCCGACACACATCAAGCAAGTGTTTTTTCTTCTGGCTGGGTCCGTAAAACTTTCAAATATAGGAATTATAAAATATGTAAGAAGGGATGTTGAAATATCTATCAAACTTTGCCTTTAAAGCTGGCATACTTTTGTGCATGCATCGAAATTTTCGTTGTTTATGATTGGCATCTAGCAAAGGCTGTGCACCTGCAAGACAAAGCGTATTTGTTCTTTGTTTTTCCTTAAGTACAGGAGACCACAGCAGGCGATATTCCACTTTATAATAAGTAGGTATTTAAAGTATTTTCACATATTCTTTATCCATAAAATTACCCATAAAATCACTTCAACAACGGCTAATTTAAATCTATCATTGTTGACAAGTCGTTGAAGTTCAATAAATGTTCAATTCAATTCAATTTTGTAAATTACGACGACTCAGTAGGAAAATATATTAATTAGCTAGACACAGAAATAAGCCAGCCAAGTGCGAGGCACATTTATAAGACACATAAGGTAACTATTGAATGTCTATACTTGCTGTTTTGTAAGTCTAATTATAAAACTAGTGTTTGTCAAGTTTTTTAAAAGAATATTGGTTTATACCTAAATTTTAGCGGATGCTGTTGTCTGTGTGTGTCGAGTGCTGTTATTGTGTTAGGCTAGAAATGCAATAATATTAGTGAAAATTTGCTGATGACTGTACTGGTAGCACCGAGCTTTATGAATACTTTACGAGATTCTATCATATCACGTATCAAAATAGAAGTTTATATCTTCACCTATATTTAAAAAACAAAGTTGTGTTGGTTACACCATTTGAAATTCCACAAAGGCAGGAACAATATTTATGATAGGTACTTGATTTTTCGGACAGCTTTAAGTTCAAAAATAAAAATAACATTTGAAAAAAAAACTAACGGGTAGGTTTAAAGGGATAGAGTTAGGTTTTAATAAAATCTTCTACACCTAAATAAAATTATGATAAACATTTAGACTTAATATTTAAAGTATTTGGTTCTTGTATGGTTGTGGCTCTCCAGTTCATTTTAAAACTATTATATAACAGGAATCTGTTTACCTTTCATACTAAGGAACATCAGTGGCACATTAACAATATCGATTTTCTCTTTCTCCCCGATAAGTAAGCCAACTTTGCTTCTATGTCATCGCTCTTTAAACTCAACCGTCGTCTATCCGTCGACTTATCCTTGTTATCCTCTTCCAACATGTTTTCTATAACAATACCAGACAAAAGACGGAGAATGTAAGTAGACTGGATCACTCAAAGAGGCCCCTTTAATGCAACACAAATGAAGACTAGAGTCACAAGAGTCTTAGAGATTTTGTTCTCACAAAGGAATCTCATCACTACCTATACGACTGTACTCGAATACAAATCTTTTAGCTGCAAGAGCTTAGATATTATATGAAAAAGCGGTCAAGTGCCAGTTTGACTCGCGTCAGTCGCGACACTGAGAGTTCTAAACGAAGAGGTTAAGGTAACAAAGTAAAATTTGGACACCTATTTTTTCAACCTTAGCAGCGTTGCGTAACCTCAATTTTATGTGTATTAAAGTATGATGGTAATTATATGGTTATAGCACCAAAATGAGCTACTACTAGCAGAACTAGCTATCACAGTTAATGCGATACAGCCTGGTTACAGACTTCAATGAGACAAGCAGGCAGTAAGCAATAGGGTTTTGTTTTTACCCATCGGATGTGAAACCCAAAAAAATGAGTATGTTTTCGAATTTGGATGAAAAATTCAGGTCGTTCGATTAAAGCGCGAGCTTTTACATCAAAGTGGAAGCCCCGTTGATAGAGTTTACATGCCTTGTCTGGGGTTTGTACTTGATTGAACGACTGTATCATTTGCCTTCGTACTTCTAAAAAGTTGGTAAAATTCTTGATCATTGATATGCATTTCATGATAGTGTCGAAAACAATTAAAAAGTCATATAACAGCTGTTTCTCGTTTTTCGTTTTTCGCTGTTTTTCGTTTGCTTGAAGCTCTTTGATGCTATTTTGATCCTGAAACAAAAGAGATTAGTCTATGTCTTTTCCTTAATAAACGACCTTTAAGGAATTTAAATCTTATGTCACGCGGGCTACAAACATTCAAGCCACTTGCACAAATACCTCTTGAACCAAGGCATGCATACGTGTATCATTAAAACGCTTGTCTTTCGCGGGGAATGAACCCGCGATATTGAAGCTATCCGTGCAGTCGAATTTGGTCATAGTATGCGGCAACTAAGTCGGATATTCTTGCCAACCTTTAGTTTTACTTCTAAATTAGCATTCTTTAAATAGTATGAAGTAGTTGCGGTTTCCCATCTTTATTTCGGGACATACAGGGCCAATCAATGTCCTGCGGTACTGTGGCTTTATATTTCAGCTATTTTCATATTGATTTTAAGACTCAAACATATCTTCTGCTAAATAAGAACAATTCGTATACCTACCAAATAAAAGTTTTTAAACAATTTAGTAGATAACGCAATTAAACGGGGCAACTGAAATTAAACTAAGCAACAAAAAGACTAGTAACATTTATAAGTTACTAGCTGACCCAGCAAACGTTAATTTTTTTTTTTTTCAAAAAAAGGAAACAAACATTTTCGTCCAAAAAATAAAATATATTTTTTTGTGTGAGCAACCCTTATCACTTAGGGGTATGAAAAATAGATGTTAGTCTATTTTTAGACATACTTAATACGCATATAAAATTTGGTTAAGCCTTTTCGGAGGAGTACGGTAACTAACATCGTGACACGGGAATTTATAATTATATATTAGAAGACTTGAAGATTAGTAACTGATAGTAACAACATCGTATCGTAATCCCAAAAACTAAATGACGGAATAATATGCACGGAATTGGAATGCATTACCTACTGGTTCATACCAGCTTCAATTAATAAAGCGTTTGAACCGTTTGCAATTTAACAAAATATTCTCTGTTTTCCAGGTATTTGCACATTAACGAGATACATCATATGGACCCTAGAACGTTCACCAACCTGCCTCATTTGGAGCGATTGTAAGTATCAATTCCACAAAGTACCTCAAACAAGCGTTGTATTGCAGAAGGGTGCTTAGTAGTGCTCGATGAATTCCTTCAGACCGAGTGAGATGTTAGGTATCTACATCACTATGTTACGTTTCATTTCTACCAACAAATTTAATGAGTACGTCAGATTTACTACCCTGTTCAAGTATCTTATAAGTGTCTTAGGGTAAAATAGAAACTCTTGAATGCATAACTGGCGTTAAAATTAGCATTGTGCATAATAAATATTATTTATTAAGGTAATTCTACATCAATATCAATAATAAATGTATTCCAGGTATTTGCATAACAACCACATTAAGAAAGTGCCGGCTGGGTCTTTCTCGGGCATGCCTAAGCTGCGAAAGTTACGCTTAGATAGCAATGCCCTGATTTGTGATTGCTCGATGTTGTGGCTCGTAAAGATGATGGCTACTCACAACGAAATGTATATAGACGCAACTTGCTATGAACCGTCTAAAGTTACGGGAATGCCTATCTCTATCATGGGCGAACATGATTTCGATTGCAGTAAGTAGATCTATTTTTCAAATTAAATTGTAAAACAATACCGTTCATGACCTCTTGTACTAATACCAAATTTTATGCACGTTTGTTATTTTTAGAACTTCCTGAAATTCAGAAGGACCCCCAGGACATCTATGTCAATTTTGGAGAAGCTGCTATGTTTAGCTGTGTAGTAACTGGCGAACCGAATCCCGAAATAGTATGGCTCAGAGATTCCAACGAAATACCGATAGACGGCACTCGGTATGAAATAACAAACAACGGTTCTCTAATGGTGCACGATATACGGGAAGCAGATAGTGGCTTTTTTGAATGTATGGCCAAAAATTCGGTTGGCGAAGTACACTCCAAGCCAGCGAAAATGACCGTAAAGCCCAAACCGGTCGAAAATGGTAAAATATCAAAATTAAATATTTATTTTGTCCTTTTAAGGGTTTTCAAATATTTTAATATTAATGTTTTTCTAGGTCCCCCTGAGTTAGTTGTGCAGCCTAGCAGACAATTTGCCAAAATCGGCCAACAACTCGTTAGCTTTGACTGTGTTGCCAGAGGTCATCCGAAGCCCCATATTGTTTGGCTCTTTAACGGACAAAGGATCTTGTTAAATGAACGTATATTAATACGATACAACGGTTCGCTTTTTATTCAAAATATTCAAGATACTGATGCGGGCTTGTATACCTGTATAGCTGAAAATGTTAACGGAAAACTGAACGCCACTGCGCCCCTGGAAGTGATGGGTAAGTTTTCACATGCATTCAATAAATATTTAAAATGTTCGCGGTGTAATCGTAGAAAGGTATTGGAAAGCCTTTTTTAAATACCATAATTACTTATTTGTTTTAGTCGCACCCATGTTCATCATCGAGCCGCGTAACGAAACGGTCAGAGTTGGGGACAAAGTTGAGTTTACATGCAAGGCTAAAGGCGTACCAAAACCACAAATCAATTGGTTTAGGAATACACTCGTGTTACCGGTAACTGATAATGTCGTTTTGAGCGATGAAAATCAAAACTTGACGCTTTTATCAGCAACGACTGACGACGACGGCATATATCATTGCAGAGCTGAAAATGCGGAAGGCTATGTAGAAGGATCAGCGTATTTAAAAGTTGAAACTTTTGAAATTATTAGACCACGTATCGTGCTAAAACCCGAGGATACAGATGCTTTCAGAGAATCGACGGTTCAATTACCGTGTGAAGTCGAAAGTGATCCACCAGCCACAGTAGAATGGAGGAAAGATGGCTCCTACTTAAGTATTGATGAAAAACATTCAATAACCGTCATTGGTAGTTTGATTGTTAATAACTTGACCTTGAGGGACACTGGTAGGTATGAATGCTCTGTTTATAATGATTTTGGACGAGATACTGCATCTGCTTTCTTAACTGTTAAAGATCGAGTTATTCCTGGTGACGAATATGTCAATATAGCTTTGACTGAAGCGACTAGAGATATCGATCTTGCTATAGAAAGGACGATGAATGATCTATTCAATAATTCTCAATCTGTAAAATCTGACATACACCGGTTGTACAGGATCACTAGTTTTCCGAATGCTCCAGCTAGAGAGGTAGCTCGCGCTGCAGAAATTTACGAAAGGACTCTAGATAAGGTCAGAGATTTTATTCACACAGGCCATAAGGTGACATCAGCGGAACCTTTTAACTATCAACATTTTCTAACCAATCAGCACCTCGAGGTAATTGCTCGTTTATCTGGTTGCGTTGCCCATAGAGATAAGGATAATTGCTCCGATATGTGTTTCCACAGTAAATATAGATCTTACGATGGCAGCTGCAATAATTTCGCAAATCCTACGTGGGGATCATCACTCAGTGGATTTCGGAGAATACTTTTCCCTATTTATGAAAACGGTTTTAGCCAGCCTGTGGGATGGAACAAAGATATCAAATATAACGGGTTTACCTTGCCAAGTGCCCGTTTAGTGTCTACCGCCATTATTACCACCAAGGAAATATCTGAGGACCTTAAGATAACGCATATGGTTATGCAATGGGGTCAGTGGCTTGATCACGATTTAGACCATGCCTTGCCATCAGTAAGCTCCCAAACTTGGGACGGAGTTGACTGTAAGAAAACTTGTGCGTATGCGGCTCCTTGTTTTCCCATTGATGTTCCCAACAATGATCCTCGCATTTCCAACCGCCGCTGCATTGACTTTATTAGAACGAGTGCAGTTTGTGGGTCTGGCATGACTTCAGTTCTGTTTGGAACCCTCCAGCCAAGAGAACAAATCAATCAATTGACCTCTTTCATCGATGCCTCGCAAGTGTATGGATTTGAAAAAGCCGTTGCGGAAGATTTGCGAGATTTGACAAATGAAAATGGATTGTTGCGTGTAGGAGTTACTTTTCCAGGCCGAAAACCACTATTGCCTACTATTGGTATTAATGGAATGGACTGCAGACGTAATTTGGAGGAAAGTAACCGTAATTGCTTCGTTGCTGGAGATATCAGGGCCAATGAACAAGTTGGTTTGGCGGCTATGCATACTATTTTTATGAGGGAACACAATCGTATTGCTATGCAATTGAAAGTCCTGAACTCTTTCTGGGATGGAGACCAAGTTTACCAAGAAGCAAGAAAAATCGTAGGAGCTCAAATCCAATATATTACTTATGAACACTGGCTACCTATCGTCCTCGGCAGCGAAGGATATAAACAATTGGGCAAATACAAAGAATACAACCCTAATCTAAACCCATCAATTTCAAACGTTTTTGCTACTGCAGCACTAAGATTTGGTCATTCTATGATTAATCCGATTTTGCACCGTTACGATGAGAACTTCGAAACGATCCCGGAAGGGCATCTTTTACTGCGTCATGCTTTCTTCTCACCGTGGCGGCTAGTCGATGAAGGTGGCGTTGATCCGTTGCTTAGAGGAATGTTTACGACTCCGGCTAAACTGAAGACACCCAAACAAAATTTGAACTCGGAATTGACTGAAAAACTATTCTACAATGCTCATGCGGTTGCACTTGACTTGGCTGCTATTAATATCCAGCGAAGCCGTGACCATGCTATTCCATTCTACACCAAGTGGCGACAGTTTTGCAATATGTCTGAAGTTAATGATTTTGAAGACCTGGCTGGTGAAATATCCGATGAAACTGTTCGGCAAAAATTAAAAGAACTTTACGGATCAGTGCACAACATTGACGTTTGGGTCGGTGGTATTCTAGAAGATCAGGTAGAGGGTGGAAAGGTTGGGCCGCTGTTCAGATGCTTGTTAGTTGAACAGTTCAAACGTTTGCGGGACGGGGATCGGTTCTGGTACGAGAATCCATCAGTATTCAAACCCGATCAATTGCGTCAGATCAAAGAAACGAGTTTGGCTAGAATTTTGTGCGACAACGGCGATAACATCGACACTATCGGAGAGAATGTATTTTTCCTGCCCGAAGTACAGGACGGTCTGGTTTCGTGCGAGGATTTGCCCTCGATTGATTTCCGTTATTGGGCTGATTGCGAAAGTTGTGGAGATAATGATGTTGAAGAACGCCCGAAACGTCGAGTCCGCAGGGGCAATGCTAACGACAAGAAAGCTGAAGAGGAACGTATCAACGAATTGGTAAAGTCGCACTACAATATCGAGAACACGATTGCATCATTGAAGAAGAGGATTGAATTTTTGGAAGAAACCTGCAAGGTGGAATAAATCTTAATAAGACAATAATGTCTTGAACATATTTTGATGTCTATTTATCATGTATACTGTTTCTTCGTATCCATTTACACTGTAAGCTTTAATCCTATCTATGTGGTCCAACTAATTAAGATTTAATTTTATCTTCGACTCATAATTATACATTTATTTTGTTTAATTTATTCTCTTAGCTACAATTACGTCTGTTTCCTGACAAATGGTACTATGTAATTTACTACTTTATCTACCAACTTCTTTTGCTACATTTAATTTACTACACCAGCATGTTCAGTATATTTACCATTATCTGATAATTAAGCAAAGTATTGATGTAATCCATTGTTATAGAAATAGTTGATGTCTGTAGCTAAGTTGTAAAATCAACCATTCCTCTGGTCGGATACGATTTATTAACTTGCAGTCAAAGGTTTAATCGTTTTTTTGTCACAGCCGCGTTTTTGATTCTGAAGGCGTGAAGTTCTGGAACTTTACAAAAGTTTTATTATGTAATAAACTAAGGCGAAGGCCTAAAATAAACTTCGCACCTTTGGAATGGTGATTTAACTGCAACGTCATATTTATCATAGTACATACAATTAAATACATATTATTAATCCAGTTTCGATGCCATATCTTAATTAATTATATTAATCATAGCAACGTAGAACTGTTAGTGTTATAAAAACAAAATACAAAAACAATGATAAAAAAATAAAAACGAAAAAAAAAAAGTTTTTTTCTCGTTTTGTTTGTTTCCAATTTTCGTTTGCATTCATTTTGTTCCGTTTTAATTTGAGGTTGGTTATTGTTACAACGTTCTGATGTTTTTTTCTGGTTAAATCGTATAGGGATATGGACTAAAATACCTTTTGTAAGTAACATTGAAAGGAGAGTAATTTCATTTATGATATATTTTTTTATTCATTTCATGTTGAATTTTACGTTAATTTTGATATATTTATTTATTTTTACATATCAAATTCTCTAAAATAAGTCGTATTTATCGTCTCTGTAAGTCAAATATATTGAGTGTTAATGATAATGCATTTGAAATAGGTATTCAATTATATCTACCTTAAACATGTTACACAATATTTAGATTAAGTAATGGTAACTTGCTTGCTTACTTATAAAATACTTGTTAATAACAACTGTCTATCAAGATGAAGACTATCAAAACCTAGTAGTCTGTAGATACCCACTCAGTTGAATGTGCGTATACATCTATCAAAGTAAAAGCCCGATTAAAATTTCGACCGAGAAAGTCTGTTGTTTGAGGGGGCTCTAAAAGGTGTGAAATAAACGATCTGATCATTACACCTATCAATCAGAGGACTCGTAATTCGTAGTAGGTATTAAGACAGTATGAACATCCTTTGCCGTCAATCTGTGATCACTTTGGCATGGAGACCTGCATATACCTCTTAAAGGAAGATTTTGAGGAATGAGAAAGAGACAACAAGCTGCGCCGTTTCTCTTCTACAGCTGTAAAAGAACTTACAGAACTGCTTGGAGACGTCGTGGTGGGATCCTAGGAAGGTAAAATACCATTCAAATGACAAATTCAAGTAACACCCTGGCTTACAAGTACAACATGTAAGCTGTTTTAATATTTTAATAAGTGAGTGGGCAGGATACCTTCAATAGCTGTTGCAAGTTTAATTAATGTTACTAATTTATTCGAAATAGCCATTATTTACGTAGTGAGTGGCTTTCAGTGTTACATTTAAAGCATTTAATATTTAAAATATTGGTGTTAATACACTTAGGTACTTAGATCGTAAGGGTTGGATGACTGATTAAAGATATGTTAATATCCCGGTTTGCAAGGACGGAAATATTTTATCACTTGAAATTGTATCTACTCCATTCACATCGAGGGCCAGTTAGTCGCGAAAATTTTAAAATGACTCGCAGCAAATAAGAATAGAACACCACATAACGTGTTTATTGTCAGTAGTTTTGCAACGTATGTCGTTGAGCGTTGCATTATCTGAACTGACATAAGGGACACACAAGACTTTAAAATAATTCTTTTTGTTGACTACACTGGCCTTCTGAGCTTATATTGCGAGGAGTAAAAGTGATGGCAGCAGGTCTAATATAAATTCTAGATTTATATTCCTCTATAAAATTCGAATTTGTAATGGTGCGTTCACACAGCGATTACTTATCATGATAATATTATTTAACAAATTCTGACAAAATTGGAAAAGGGTACGTCTAAAAATAAACCTACAGGCAAGATTCTTTGCCATCTAGGATCACAGTACAAAAAGCCTTTACCATTGGTATCCCGAATACGACGGGATTGTGCTCCTATCTAAGGAGCTCTTAAATTCACTTTTTGGGTACCATCAGACCAGCCCAAAGATGTGTCTACCGATTGCATCGATCACTGAATTTACTAAGAGGTGGTCAATTAAATGTCAAGAAGAGTTTCTATTTCAGTTTGGTTTGGTAACCAACTGATTGCTGAAGATTACATATACCCAGATTACCCAGCTTCTGACTGAGAACAGCACTGAAAAATGCCGAATACCTGTTGCATTGTCACCGAACCTCTATGTGTAGAGGTAGACGTGGTTGGTCTTTACAAAAATCGAACGCTAAGTGTTCCTTTATGAACTTGCCAAATACTGACCTAACCAAACAACTTACAGAACACACTTTGTCGCTTCTATAAATTACATAGAGCTTAAAACTAACACACAAAATATCTACAAATAAAAACAATTAGCTACGACCTAACACTGTCCGCACCGCCTCTTCGGAAAATGGAAAAGCCAAAATACTATTTACATACAAACCCTGCAAACAAAACTATTTCGCATATAGGCTTCACCCCGAACACATTCCACCAAGATGTGTTGCACATCCTCTACTGTGCCACAGTCAGGACAGTTGGACGACAAAACACACACATACCCACTCACACACATTACTGTCTGGTATTCAGTTTCTCGGCAGACTAGTTACCTACAACACGTTACATGTTTTCAATGAACGAAATGATAGAATTTGACATGTTTGAAACCATTCAACAGCTCCCAGTCAGAGGTTTTTAAAAGCGGACATCTATGCTAACGAGTTTGTGCCAGACAGCAATACAAATAGGAAATTAGGTCAGCAACGAAATAGACGTACTTAGAAAAACAAGTTTGTTGAAATTTGTTAGATGTATTACCTACATTTTCTGCCTTGTTAAATATGTTTTTTAATTATTTGTAAGGTTTTTTTAGGTGCTTATTATATTTCTGTTAAACGACAAAACAATAAGGCTTTAAAAAAGCTTACGAATCAAATAAAAATATTCACAGATAAACTGGTACATAATTGAACTTGAACTTAAATGCTTGACGACCTGTTGCGTTATTATAAGCGATGACAGGTGAAAATATACTTACACACGAATGCTTAATTGCGACGCGAGAAAAAGCGCCGTTGCAAATGTGGCCAAAACTCCAAATACGCGAACAATGGAGCCGAAAGATCACGATCGATGTTTATCACTTAGATTTTTTACATATTTTCAGTTTTTCTAGCAGTTAATTGTTCAAATTGTTCTACAGTAGATTTACTAACTACACTTTGTCTCCATTATATTCTGGGGGTCTACCACTGTCCCATCAATACGCCTAACGGGCGAACAGGTGCCTAAATGCGAGAAAGGTAGCCTCACCAATATTACCGCATCAAGTAAGGGGCTTGCAATTGCGAATGCGCCCTAGAGGTACATCTCTCATACACAACTGAAACAAAATTCTTGAAAAACCGATGGTAGGCCCCTTGGATATGCTGTGTAATAGAACTGTTGTAAATAGCTTAAACGTCCCGATGTTTCAACTACTATGCGTTTCAAATAAAAATATAGGTCATCGCAAATTAAATAATTAAACTTACAAAGGTGTATTTATTCAACTTACACACGATAGAAATATTAAATTAACACGATTCAAAATTTCACCTCAAAAATGTCAACTTATTTAAAACGCATAGTAATTCGATCTTGGTCCAAATCTTCACCATCTTTGCAATAGTTTTATTCAAGAAGGTTTAGTCTTAAAACTGTGAAAGGTTTTTGTTACATTGTAATTTTCAAAATAGCTCTATACTGAATATGTATCTAACACTGCCAGGCAAATGTTTAAGAATAAAAGTTATATTTTTGGTGGGTACAAAGTCACTATTGCAATAAGATCTCAGTTAAGATACAAAATATTAAATAATGTACCTTGACACTGATTAAAAAAAAATCACTGGTAATATTACATTTATCATTAAGAACTAGTCATTTTAATATTCAAATTAAAAAGTAACAATTAAAATATTACATCATACACATGTCTTGCAAAGTTAAATGTATATCTTTTGTCCTTAAACAGATCTGGCAACACCAAAAAGTGACTGCTGTGTGGCAACACTATAACATTGTAGTATCAATTTGTGTGAAAAAATAAATGAAAAAATGTAATTGTAGTTTCATTTCTCTAAGTAAATAACCAACAGCTATTTAATTTATTACACTCTTCTAATTCTACATTATTGAAAACACATGTATTTAGATTGCTGAAACATGATTTAATAACTTGGAATAACATGATCATCTACAAATTAAAATATATAAATAAAAACATATAAAACAATGTACAACTGTTAGCAAATACTAATTTGAATAACACAGTTGGGTGACAAGTTGTGTACATTTCTTTCTTATCACAATTTTATCTACTTCAGTCTACGTAAACAAACTATCTTGTAGACTTGTGAGTTACTAAAATTGAATGATTCACAAGAAGCAGCATTTCTGTCTTGAAATTCAAGGTTCCCTTACTACCAAGGTTCAATGAAATCTTCTAAACGATCAAACACATTCACATTTACAGTAATAGTAAAATAGAAATTAAATGCCTATATACTTGGTGTGTCTGCCTGTGGCAAGTAACTGATTTGTTTCCTTGTTCCGTACCTCCACTTCTAAGAAGGCTATTTTTTTGCCAGCCTTTTTTGTACAAGCTTCTACTTCAATTATATCACCATCTGCTGCAGCAGTCAGATAACTGAAATGATAAAAAGATGAGGTTATGTACACTTCTGAATAAGTATTAAAATTAGCTAATATGAGATATATTCTTCTGGTGATTGGTCAAAGTCCATGGTATTTAGAAAATCTAATTTGTCATGCGTTCTTTCATAAGAATAATACGAGAAAAATTGAAGTCTAAAGTCGTTGTTTACCTTACACTAAGATCTATAGAGACTCCTCTTGTGTCAACTCTTTCGTGAGTGGTCAATGCATAAGTGGAGATAGCATCAACCAAGTGTGCTATAAAACCTCCATGCAGTGTCCCTCTCTGGTTGAGATGCTCTGGCCCCACTCGGAACTCTGCCAACATCCTGCCATTACCACATGATATCAACTTTACCTGGAATTTGTAAAATAAAAGTCCTTGAAAAATTTAGAAACAAATAAATATGTTTAGTATGAGAGAGTAATTTTGCTGACATTTTTTTTTGCCATATGTGCTACTTCAAATGATCGCATTGTAAAAGTATTATTCACTTATTCGCCAAGTAATTTTATATTGCGACCTGTGTGGACCTAATACATAATATAAACAAAATTGTTTATTTTGATAGTAGCCATCTTTTTCACAATCTTTTTTAGTAGGGGAAAGCTAATTTTAGAAAAGAAAATAGCTTACTTATTTCACATTTTTTTCTAAAATAAACAGTGGGGACAATCGGTTACGAAACGTAAATTTTATAACCTTGCGCAGATGTTGATCAAATCCTTTTGTACTGGCAACTGCTTTAGCGAATATTTCTGCAACCTGTGCTCCTTTGGTAAACATTTTACAAATAAGTAGCTGCAAATCTCTGGATAAGTGTTTTATATTATATTTATTTACATTCCCTCAGATAAATTTTGATTAGGCACTATCAGCTGATTGTTGACTTTGACATAAAATGACCATAGATACTATAGATAGCACTAACATTTGTGTAGTTTATTGTAACAGATAAGAAATGATTTGAATCCTAAAATTAAAATAGGTAAAAAATCCCGAAGACCTCATGGAAATAATGTGGAATTACTAGGTTGGTATGTATTGTGTATTATAGTAGAGAGAGGCAAAGAACTTCTGCGCTGTAGAAGCGGGACATTTAAAGGTTAGCCAGTAGGTATACTGGATAGACTGGAAAGATATCGTAAGTTGACAAACTGACCCAATAGAAGTATGTACCTACCTAAATACTTAAACTAGCCAACCTACTTGGATCTACTAAAAGCCTTCTTCGAACAAGTTGAAATTCGCGGTATTTCAATGTTTAAATATTGTAAGTAACAGAAAATGTAGATCCAAGTAGAAAAAAAACAAGTAATTCAATTTGTTTAGATTTATTCGTCGAGATTCCCGTAACCTGTGATTGCAACTATTCAAAGAGGGTTGCTATTGGAATTAATTTGATTACCTATTCGGAGAATCCGAGAAAAAACTGACAACAAAGTAGGCAGATAAACTCCCGTACTTCTCATGGAGTTTAAGTAAAACAGTTTGTAAAAGTAAAAGGTTCAAACTAAAAGAAGAAATAAGTTTCGACTAGAAATGAGTTTTGATGCAACATCTTATTTTTAGTTTTTTGAATATACTCTGTTAAGAGACAGGATTAGGGTATGATACAATGAGGAAACCATTAATGATGAAAATAACTAAGGGCAAACTCTTTCTTTCAAAATTTATTCTTGATATTAGTGTTCCATTGTGTAGTGTTTGATGTTTTTCCACGCCAAGTTTTACAAGGAATAGTTTTCTGGGGGAACTACCTACTTATTAGCTTTTCGCCCGCAGCTTCGCCCACGTCGATGTCGGTTATATCGCATATTATATTCAAAAGACCGGGATAAAAACTATCCTATGTTCTTTCTCAAGGTCAACTCTATCTCTGTACCAAATTTCATTAAAATCCGTTCAGTGGTTTAGACGTGAAAGCGTAACAGAAGACAGACCGACAAAGTTACTTTCGAATTTATAATATAAAAATATAAATAATATAGTAGGGATTTTCCCAACAAGAAGTAACTTCACAAATATTCAAGTACCATGCACAAAGATACCCAGACTTAAGATAACTATTCAACAAACACATGTTGTACTAGGGGATCGAACCCGCGACTCGCGCACTGTTGGTTTGGCATTGTGTCATCAACCAGTAGAAAAAAATATTTCCCTAGTGTGGAATCAGTCCTATTTTCAAATAAAGGTAATGATACTAAGGTACAAGGTAATGTAAGGAATAATGAGGAACAGTGTGTCTGATTCTGCTAGTCCTCTTTATCCATGCAAGGCAAGATTTACGTCCGTTATTAGAGATACGCGTCTCATTGTCAGTCGCTTCATCCGCTCCAGTTTAAGCTCAGTATTATATGGCAGGCGTGCATCGCTGCATGAAACATTAATACTCGCGCTTATACCATCAAACAGACAACCTAAATATTACTTCCTAATTAACAATATATGAATATTTTACAGAATAATTATCAAGAACCTGTGTCCTGCAAACAGTTTTATTTTAAACTTCAATTTGAGCTAAGTAGTTTTTTTGCCATTGCCGTTCATTTAAAGCCAGGCCAGTAGGAATATGCGCTCGCCCGTAATAGCTTGCTCAGTCGCCTTTGGCAGGCTACCTACTAACCTGCTTGAAAAACTTGCTCTCTTGTAATTTAAAACTTTAATCAAACATTTAATACTTTGGCAGTAATTGAAAAAATCCATTTAGACGAATGAATAAGCAAATACTAGAAGAGAAGAAAATATTGAATGATTACTATTGCCACTTTGAAAAATATTGCGAATATTTTTAAAGAAATAATTTATGTAAAAAGGTACTTCGATGAATCTTATTTATTTTGATCTCAGCTCTATTGGGATGTTAACTAAACTTCACATTGAGTTCGAATTTTCACAACACATGATTTTGCCATCAAGAATCTTTTAAAAACCTTGGCTTTATATGATACTCATGAACCTATTCATTATAATAGGTAGTTGTTGTTTAACCAATATTTTTTGATTTTTTGTACATATGCTAAGCATCCAAATACTAGAGCACTATCAAAACTCACTTGAACTCAATAAAATGCAATAAGTTACTGTTGGAACCGGGAAACAAATTACTTGGGCCACAGACTCGCTGAACACTAATAATACAGAGTAAGATTGCAGACGTAATTGAAACTTTTGGGATAGTGGAAATTTCATATTGTAGATCGACGATCGTCGCTGATCATAGGTAACCTTAAAATTCAAAGATGCACTGATGATAGGTCTTCCATAAACAAAAGAAATATAAAGCCTTAATATCTGTTCACTGATCGACATATAGTGTCAGTCGTCAGAATAACATGCTGGCATAAAAAGTACCTTAGAACGCGTTTCTATCAATAGTAGTCAATCCAGATAGCTACTGATTTTTTGGAAACTTCTCATGTATTCTGCTATCTACCAATTATATAAAATTCTCTCAAATCCTCTGTACGAATTTAAAGTCCTCCGAAAAGGCTCGATCACATATTTTTCAATTTCGGACAATTACATATTTTTTAGAGCACTATCTATACATTTTTTTATTCCTTAGAACAATTTCCTACCGCGAAATAACTTTTGCTGGGGCTCCTAGTATTTTATATAAAGGTTTAAGTTCTTTTAAGTCAGGAATCATATCTTTTAAGTACAAGCTGTGAGCTGCTATTGACAATTTAATATCAGGAAAATGAAACAAAAACAAGGCCTCGTGCTCTGTGTTTGTGGCGACTCGGAGATTGCATTTCTTTTCTCACTAAGCTTTATTTATTGAAACTATCAAGAGAGATACCTATTTCTAGTTCGATGTATCATTGCGAAAAATGAAAATTAAATTCCACCAAAAACATTTTCATGTAAAATGTTGCCAAGACGAACCCATATGACTCGCACTGTCAAAAAGTTATCAGATCTCATGAAGAGCCAAGCTTCTAACACTACACGCCCTAACTTCACAAACTCTACATCTTAGTCAAAATATGTGGCTTGGCCATTTCGCTACATTCACACAGGCTTACATAAGGTGAAGAATTAATTCACTATTCATTACTTTTGTGTTATACAATAATTCTTGTAGTAACGAACGGCAATAGTCCGCTATTGACAATATATCCCGAAAATTTTGTTGATCTCGCAGTTGAATTTCTATTGATTGTATATTTACATATTTTTATAACTGCTTTACTACCGAAAGTCAGCTTTAGTAATTAAATCATGAGTATGTATAAAATTACGAAACAGTTACAGTCTACTCTCAGGATTTGGACATACATCAGCACCCCATCCAACCTGTGCCAGTTTTCAGAAACGCCGTTCTACACGCGCTGTTTAAGGAACTGACTCAATTACAGAAAAATTCTGCTGTTGGTAGGTGTCGAATCCTAATGTACCGAAGTATCAAAATTTCAGTTTGTAATCATTTGCCGTCTAGCTGTTCCTTACCTGAATAGATAGTGGATCAGTCTGGAATCACTCACTGCTTGGTGTAGGCTTTTCCTTTTCTGCTACTTTTCTTATGTCAATTTCGCTTCCCAACGTGCTATCGGTTGTCCGCGACTTCTAGGATCCGTCTTTGGCCACCACTCAATATCGGTTAATTTCCATAGGACTTCTGGTGTTCCAACAGTGTTCTAAACAATTCCATTTCAGTCTAGAATGTAAAATCTACTTTCAAAATGTAATATAAGTCAGATCAGTTGCATAAAAACTTCATAGGTGGCATTGCGACACCTGTAGGGCGTATAATATTCCTATAGCTATGACAGTACTGGCTTCTGTTTGTGCAATAATTTGCATGATGAATAAAATTGATAACCGATTCAGGCAACTACTCTTGTATCGATCGAATGTCCCTTTGTATTGCGACGTGCGAACGTCTTGCGATTAAATAAGTATGGATTGATAATCGAGTTGAGCAAATATTTTGACACGAAAATAATGTATTAGTGAGCTTCACTTTAGGGGACACTTTACAATATGGAATGGAGCAAAAGTTGCACAATTGGATTTGAGCTGTTCTTATAAGAGGTAATATAGATAGCCTGCCTATTCTGATGGTGGCCAAGGAAGTGGTATTAGAAGTGAAAATCCCATATTCCTTAGTTCTAATTAGCCCCCAAATATGACGCCTTTTGAAGGCTTCCCGTTTTTGCAAATACTGACAGTAAATTTTCACTTTCTCAACTCTCAACTGAGCATTTTTAGGTCTGGTGACTGGGACTACATCATCTTTTTGACTTTAAAATAAGGTGCCTAAAATGTACTGAGGCTATCACTGCAACTTCTAAAAGACAAATGTATTTAGGGCACTGACACCCTACGAAACTGTAGCCAATATAGATAGGTATTGCTTTTTTACTAGCCTAATGTAAGATCCCACAGCCGAGCAAAGGCCAGCAAGTAGCTAAAACTTGAGAGTAACATATTATTGTTAATAAGTTATTGTTAAAGGCCGCTACGCATCGTCAAGATTTTCGGCAAGTGAATAAATAAGGAAGTATTTTTTACTCTTACAATGAATCACAAACATACAGCGAGACCTAATGATATGAATATCAATAAATTTCCATGAAAAAGTATGAGAACATATTGATGTAAAGAACATACAACGTACAGTCAGCAAAAAAATCTAAGTAAGTGTAGGTAACACAACTGAAATCTTGATTGCTCAGATAACCGAGTGGTATAGATCACCACGCCAAAGGGACCGCGCGATGTGTCGAAGGTTCGATCCCCGCGTAGGACAAGCTGCAGCGACCCACAAACGCTTGTTCAGAGTTTAGGTGTACTCACGCACGGGACTATAATGTAAAGCCTTAAAAACATAATACCAATAAATTTAGTAATTATATTGTGAATAGACAGCAAAACAGTCCTAAAATTTTACTGATACTGATAAGTTCTGACTATCAGTAAGTAATCTTTTAAATCAGAATTTTTCATCGATTTTTATTCCTGACGGTACTTTGTAGTTTTCTAGGAAGTTGTTTCCGGAAAGACGACAAGCTTTACAGACTGCACCGCATATAAGGAACGACGATATCAATTCAATCAACAACCCGTATTCATATCTAATGGCCTGAGATTCCGCGAATGCTAAAGGGAAGAACTAACAGAAGTCTTAAGACGAGGACGCATCTTACGTCTTTTATCGAAATTTTATATAAAACCGATTGACAGAAATACAGGGAATTTCGTAAACAATAATAATAATATTCGACAAAAAGCAGACAGATTTGCAAAAAATATTGGGTACGTAAAAATGATGGGGATACAGTGATTTAAAATCTCGTGTGACGATCATACTACTTAGTACGCTTTTTACTAGCAAGTTATGTTTTTAGCCCCCACTACAAAAATTGTTTGTTGGTGCAACAAAACGGTTTTTATATTTATTACTTTATCATGTTATTAGCTGCTGCCCGCGACTTCGTCCACGTGGTTAGGAGATCTTGAACCGTTTTCGCAGCGAACGCAACAGAAGCCAAAGATGAATATTTTTCCCCGTTTTTCCCACATTTTACATTGTATCTTCGCTTATATTAGTCGCATCGTGATGTTATAGCCTTCCTTGATAAATGGTCTATTCAAGACAAAAATTCGAATTCGTCTTAATTACTCTAAGACTCCACTGACAAACGGTGATGTAAAACATCGTGAGGGACCCTGGATTCCAAAAAACCTCTAAGAGCTAGCGTGGATGTCGATGCTTAGCCCTTCCTTATACGGGAAGAGACCTGTGCCCCGCAGTTAAACGTACATAATGTAGGCTGGTATTATTACTGTATTTTAATACAACTCGTTAAATATACAGCTATAACATCTAAACATGTAGGTATACTTATTTACAAAATCCTCATTTAAATAAATTAACATTGAGTGCACATATTACGTAATATTGTAATCTGCTATTTTCTATTTATAATGCGTACCAGTATATCCATTGTAGCTACACAATAACAAAATTGTGCATAACAATATAATGACAACCCGCATTTCTTTTGTTATTACTCCGTTATGAGAAAACTTCAAGAACAATTTGACGAATCTTGTCACAGGAGCTGCGAGTCACAAGGTTATTAGTATTACTACACAATGGTATGTGTTATATAATCCAATTATATAAGTATGTTGGGAAATAGTAATTAAAAAACAGAAGGGCCACGTCCGCTTTATGAACTTGAAAGTTGGACATATTCTGTAGGGTAACACTGTTTTACAAGTGGCTGAGGACAGACGTTTTGGATTACAAAAATAGAATGTTGTACCTAATTTACATATTATAACATAAAAGAAGCAGTTGTCGATGTAAATGGCCATAGAATTTTTAATTAACCTAATCAGAGCACAGTTTAAGTACGCCTATTACTGATTGTTAGTTAAATGATATTAGAGTTAAGAGAAACTATTTTAAAGTATTATTTCAAATTTTAAAGTAGTAACTATTTGAATAATTTGAGAGAGAAGAGAATTAATTAGAATTTGAAAATATGAACTCGAAAATAGGTTTTAATGTAATGCGAACTTCCCGAATCTTATTAGACATAAATCCTTATTAGTGTTGTACTTCTTCCGCTGAATAAATTTCCAAAAAGACCTTACGTACTCGGCCCTAAGGTATAATTTTCGAAAGTACACATTGAAATTCACATTGATATTTTTAAAATGAAATATTAATTGTTTTACTTAAGACAGTTCTAATATTTCATGGTCACTCTAGCAGATACCTGTTTACGTACGTTTTTAAACAGATTATGTATGAGTTCAAGTAGTAAGGCTTTCTGTGTTATTTGCTCTCGTTACCGCGTACTTACGCGTAAACAAACCGGTTACTAGAGGTAAATGGTTACATAAGCATATGTATTTCGTAGTTATTTTAATAACACGATAATCAATTTTGGTTAATGTGTGTTTCATACTTTCACTGGATTCTAAGAGTGTTTGTTGGCGAAATATGTATAAAAGGTAAATTAGATAATTCGAACCTATCTATAATGTAATGCAAAACTCAAAGAACGAGAAATATTCGTTTAAAAATAACATAAAAAATAACGACTCTCGCATTAAGGAATTTAATCCTTGAGTCGCAGGGGTTTCACAAAGATTCCCAGACTCCGAACAAACATTCGAGGATCACACAATTGTTTGTCCTACGCGGTGATCGAACCCGCGACACGACGCGCTCTGTGGGTTTGGCACCTCAAAAATTCGGCTATCCGTGCAGTCTATAGGCGTCTCAGCTCCACAATGCCTATAATCGTATATATACGATATCATAAAAATAATCAAACGAGTTTAATACGCGTGAATGTTTGGCAAACCTTTCACCAACTGCGTACACGATCAAACATGTTGGAAACAAAAATTACAAGCTTTGGGGCAAAAGTGTTCTAAAGAACTGTTTACTAACTTAGATGATGACCTATTCAAGCAATAGTGTCATTTGCAATTTTTCGTTAACTCTTCAACCTTCTAACCTCATTGGTTGATCGATCACTACTTGCACGTCATTTGTTATTCCTTCGCGAAGATTTAGAGTCTTGTAATATGAGGCTGTCGGATTGGTTACCCAGGTCAAACAGTGATATCAAAAAGGTTTTAGTTACTTCACTTTAGCCTCATATATCAACTTTATAGATTCAGCTATCGACGCTTTGGCCCCGCTTGATATATGGGATCATTTTATTTTACAAACCCTAACAAAGAACAGTAAATAGTGCGATGTATTGCTGGGGGCGGTTCCTAGAACACTTCCGGAAAAACCCACGGATTTCGAGCTTTAACAACATATTTTTTTTATTTTGTTTTCAATCCTTTACAAAACACATTTGTTTTACGCTGGCCTTACTTCGAAATAACCATGGCCAGAATAAAGGACCGTCAAATAAAAAAAACATGTCCCAGATATTCAATCGAACATATCCAGTTCATTCAAAATTTGAGCACTTTTAAGTGTCAATCTAAAAGACAAAATAAATAACAGTAAGTACTTTAAAAAGAGAACTACCTAATAGTAATATTATATGCGATACAAGCCTTTAAGCTCTAAAATACAGTTACCTTTTTTATTTACGAATAACAGTACTCAGTTTTATTAATTAATCTGTAATATGGAATGAATAGCATGCGAGAGGTGCTTGACGGAATCAACTCATGCACCAATTCGATTCGTCGATAACCGTAATTGGATATTTTGTAAATGTTTTGATAGACTTTGTACAACGTGTTTTAACAGACATCGGTTTTATTTTAAATATCACTTATACGCATTAAATTGAAAAGTTTACAAAAGGAGAGCTGGTTTCAAATTCACTTTCGAAAATATCATCAATGGTACTGTAAACCTGATCAAATCATTCAAGGGAATTGACGGCTAACATTATTCCGAAATAGATACTGTGGATTGAAGAAAACAACGCGGTTTTTAAGTTTCGCTTTTTTTGCGTTTGCGTCAAAGGACCCCACGCCAAACCGACCACACGCGAGCACGACGTGTCGCAGATACGATATCCGCGTGGGACGAACAAATCCAAAAATGCTTGCTTTGAGTCTGGGTTCTTTGTGGATGTGAATTGAATGTTTGTAAAACCAGTGACACTAGGGTGAATTCAATAAAGAGGGAGTGGTTTAAAAAATGCGTTGTATATTGTTCCTAATTTTTAAATTTACATGAACTCAACGGCAAGGTTCTTTAAAAATATTCGATGATTGATGAACGAAGACGTTGTTTAATTATGCAACCCCAAAACAAAAACGAAATAATTAATTTGAGGTAACCAACTACCGTATCGAGCTGCCCCAAACTCTTGATAACAAGTGGTCAAAATTTAACATGTTGGTAATTGGTCAGCACCTACCTCCTCATTACATAATACAAGTACAAAGCAGAGTATATTAAGATTTTATGTTTTAAACTAAGCCATTATTTATTTGCATTGTGGTTATATAGTTTTTACTTGTTATGTAGTAGTAACATCTTTGTTTCATTTCGTTAACTTCAGGAGGCTTAGTGAATATTATTGCAAATGTGGATGCGTGGCAGCGCACTTTATTTGGTAGAGTTCTATCTCACTTCTACAACTGCCAATGTCACTAAGGCTCGAGGTAAAGGACTAATTTTAATTGTGAACCTATCCTCTGTACTATTTCCATCTCCCGGTTAATAGTAAAATGAACATTAAGTACCCTTGTCTAACTCTGTAGTGTCGAAAATTGGAACAACAATGGACTGTAAACGCAGGCTCGTGATTTATTTAAAATCGAAAAAATAATAACATAAGAATTAATCATGTAATACCGATGACAAGGCAAGTAAAAATTATCGACACATCCGAAAGCTAAAGAAAAAAACAAATAATATTATTCATATCTATGTAAGATTGGCGCTAACAAAAAAGGCCTGTCCTCAATTCCCATAAACAGGCTAGGGTCATGTCTCAATCGATCTAAAAGTGTGTCATCAGGTGCACGTTCGGCAGTCGGCTGTGTCATACTCATGACACGTTGCGATTATATAAATCGTACATAAACAAGTGACAAGTGACGTGCGGGCGACACTGTTTGGTTATACATTGGTATTGTTAAAGGGGCAAAGTGGGCACATATCAGAAACAAAGCGGTCAACGCAAACCGTCGACGTGACGTGAGCGACGGGCCAGGCCACCGCGGCTGTACCGACTATACCCACATGTGAAGGTTGAACGCTCCCAAAATTATACTCGAATATAGTTATTCGATTTCACTTACTGAGTTCACTGCGTAAGTATATTGATTGATGTATAATAAAGTTTCATAACTTTGAATAGTAGGTACTAGTTCGCAGTAGAGAAAATTCGTCGCTGTAAGGAATGCGGGGATTAAACATAAAAACTCACAATTAACGCTCTTAAAATGATTTGATTAATAAAATGCTATAAAACTGACTTTATTTTTATACAGTCATGTTACAGAATCGCATATAAACACAAAGAGAAATTTCAATAAAGAGAACACTTGATCTCTTAACGATTAAGTTCGATACAAACACAATGAGACAGTCATAAAACTGTTAAGACCGTTGTTCATTCATGTCTAGATTTATAATCAAAGACATTTAATATAAGTTTTATCATAATATGATCCAACAGAAAAGAGGCGTGAGTCAAGATAATCAGGTCTAAAATATTGTTTTAGAAATTACCAATTTGTAACCTTCCACGCAGTTAATAACGTACAAAAGCAGAAATAATCTGAAACCAAAAATGTTGGAACACATTCTTTTTTTAAATAAAAACAACCTTTCCAAACCTTAAATACTTCTTTTATCTCGCGGACTTATTATAAGAGTGCCGTCCGGATATTAAAAAAAAAAAACAAATAACATAAAAGAACGAACAATATAAAGGTGACAGTTGTTTACGCACTACATGCGTTATCCGGTGTTGCGCAACAGTTCGCTAAACTGCTAAAGGCGAATCAGGTGGGTGTCTGGCCTGTGGACTGTGGTAGGACTCGATCTGAGAAAGTCATTCGACCCGTTTTGCTTGGGAACCTCTTCCGCAAGTTCCGCGTTCAAAAGGCCCATAACACACGCGATGTTTTAGTAGCTGCGGTTCTGTTTGTATTGCATTAGTACATTTTTAATATTCAGTCGATTTTTTTTATATTGTATAATTAATATAATAAAACCTCCTTAAATGTATACTAAATGAGATCGTATTGAATTGTAAAATAATATTACATCCTTTATCCTAATTAAGTATCTACTTTTAAATCCGGCTGCGATAGGGAAGAATATCGGCTATTACAAGAACAGAAAACTGATTAAGTTGTTTAGGGTCAGTCAAGGCTTCTATTAGGCAAAGAAAATGAAGTCTCTTGTTCTATGTGACGACGCGCATAAAACTTAATAGCATTTTTGTTTTGACATTTTTTATGGGACTTCAAGCTAACTTAAACCCACCCGCAGCTTATCAGCTATGTCGTTTAATTATCGATTGGAGAACAATTGGAACATCTTTAGATATTACGTATTTTTTTAATAGTATGGTATATTTCTTTAATTCATACAGTAGGTAAAGGAAACTTTCCAATAGGAAAGTATATTTTTAATTCATAGAGTAAAATTCAATGTCCGACCATTGACCATTGTCAACGTACTCTAGGCGATACAAAATCACTGTTAAATAGTATGCTTTAGATCCGTGATTAGTTGGAAAATGACAATAGGCTGGCGCTAACGTGATTATTGTAACATGCTGGGAGCCTAAACCGTGTTCCCCCTCCCGCTCTTCTCCCCCTGTCGTCTCCCCCGCTCACATTTAGCCGGACTACAGTTCCTGTTCACGAAACGCTTCCTGTTGCTGTACGATTCGAAAACTTGTCACTGGAAGTGGGGATAGACACGACTACACTTTGACGAAAAAGCAAACATAGATACATTCATCACTCATTTTACTAACTTGTGCGGAAACTACATTAACTTTCGTATTTCAAATAATAAACCTAGGAATTACACTACATTAAAGATTAAATCTCAATTTTCACTCTATAAATAATTCAATTACCGCTCTCAAATGATACATTACAAGATACTGAAGTCAACTACTTACTAAACGACTGCGGATATGCAATTACGTGAGTCTACGGTCAAATATAAAAGCTAATTCATTGTGCGGTTGCATGACGGGCATTGCACACGTTACATAAAGTTATGGCTTTTGACAGTTCGCATTCATTTGCACCTATGTATGTAGGTTTTCATGTAGATATACAGTAGGCAGAGAAACTCCTGCTTACACTTTGCATAATCTCACAATTTGTTGGTTACACCACGTGGATAGGTGGCACGTTATTATTATACGTCAAGTATTATTACAACGACCTTATGTAAGTTATTTACCATAACGATAACCAGAATATAAAATACGGGTATTTTTTTCAAACTAATTTATTACACGTGCTTACCTACTTAATTATTGGTGTAGAAAAAATATTATTTTACAACATTCTTGCGGTTTTATTAAATCGTTTTTAATCAGTTTTTATTTTTTTTACAAATATGATATTTCGTCCATTATTTTTTTATTCACTGGTTTCGCAAAAAAAAACACCGCCCGCATAATATGCAAGATTATGCGGGCAACATAATCTTTATATCATAACATCACATTTACTACAATAATTTCTATTAAGCCGTAATAATTTTTCGTCTCGACTATTTCTGATTTAAAATTAAGTACGTTCATTAAATATTACAAACTCTATGACAAGTGAACCTGCAGCTAGCAGTGTATTGATTTCAGTTACTGGTTTTACTTTGTAGAAATACTAAAAATAAATTTTATTGTGAAATATAAATGTCATGGTTCGTCGGCACGTAATATATATAAATAGATTTCATGGAAATGTTTCTAACTATATTGAAAAAGACGTTATTGGTACACCGTCAATGGTTTTTCTATAACTAATTGTTATGCAATCATACTTAGTACTTAATCAAAAAATCATTATTTTATTTTTCTATTTTTAAAAGTCACTAAAACTATGAAAAACAATTTGATTGCATTTTATAATTAAATACTTACAATTCTCAGTATCGTAAAAAACCGGATTTGTAAGTGCAATCGGAAAACCACTCACAAAATTCTGGAAATGTATCGTGAAACCCAAATACTGAAAAAACAATCCATGCACATACAGATAAAAAAAATACAATAAATGCTTTTAACAAGCTATTTAAAGATTTCCGCTAATTTATAGAAAAACAAATGAAAAGTCAAAAGTATTAAAATAGTTGCTGTTAACAAGCTTTTTTCAGGTATCCGACAATTTCTAGAAAAATAATCTAAAGTTGAAAAGCGTACCTGGAATCGGCATGTGGGTGTCACTTCCATCAGAAATTGAGAACTTCCACCCGTTCATTATATGTACGCAAGGCGTAAAGATCGCTAATAATGATGAACTCGTTGTGTTGTAGCACGCCTTCCTTCCGCTTGTGTTGTTGTTTTACATAACACTTGATTTGTTCAGTAATTTATCTACTGCTAAAACTGATAAAAATAGATACCTATTTTGTCTGTGTGTAGTGGCTAAGAAAATATTTAATCCGTTTATTTAAAATTAAACTGTACGAGTACTGGATTATTTTCGGCTTTCAAGCAAAATAATGGGGCAACATCCGATTTTTATGAAATTATTTTTTTACTAGATAGGTGTGATTATTCTTACTCGTCCAAAAATCAGGTACTTATATATTCCTATCATGTTTTTTTTTTCAATCCAGTTATTGTTTACGTGATTCAAGTCCCTACTTAGTTGTATTCTTGGTAAGTCAAAAGGTGTTACTCATCATGATCATCCTGGAATACGTCCACTGCTGAACAAAGTCCTTCCCCAAAAATCTTTACGGTGATCGGTTTTCCTGCGAACTTGATCAGGTCATCGGTTCACCTTGTTGTAGGCCTGTATATATTTTTCTTCAGATACGACCAAGGTGATACAAAAAAACATGAACATGCAACAAGAACTTAGTGTCTAAAATCCTAGTAAAGTTAGTACATTTTTTTTATCTGGCCCTCTGTGTCCCACTGCTGGGCAGAGGCTTCCCCCAAATCCTTCGACGATTCTCTGCCCTGGGCCTCATGGAACCAGCCATGCGGTAAGCGTTAAGATCGTCTCGCCACCGCTTCCTAGGCCTCCCACGGCGACGCCGTCCATCCGCTGACTCCCATGGTGTGGTGTTTTTGGCCCAGCGATCGCTGTCCATGCGGCTGACGTGACCCTGGCAGCCTTTTACAATTTGAGTAATTATTTTCTAGGCGACCTCCGTGGTCGAGTGGCGTACGCACCGGTTTCAAGGTGTCGCTAGCTCCGAGGTCCCGGGTTCGATTCCCGGTCTGCTTCAATTTAACAATTAACATTTCTACATCGTCTCGGGTCTGGGTGTTTGTGGTACCTTCGTTGTATCTGAATTCCATAACACAAGTGCTTTAGCAACTTAATTTGGGTTCAGAACAATGTATGTGATGTTGTCCGCATTTATTATTTATTTTCGATCGTCAGTTATTTTTATCCAATCTGTGCAAATGATTACAAAAACCCAGTCAGTTCATTAGCCAGTACCTAATTTAAACCGAAATTGTTAGCATCAAGTAGCATTTAGTTTTAGCGGTTATTGTAATTACTGCATTCCCTAATTGTATTCAATTAAACAGTATTATGTAGCGTTTCATTCCAACAATGGAATAACTTTTACCTACTGGTAATTATTTGAGCTTAATGACTTGTGTCTACCGAAATATCTTCACGTATAATTAAAAAAAAACGACTCCCGCCTTAAGAAATTTAATCCTTGTGGCGCCAGAGTTTGCACAAACATACAATTCACATGCATAAAGACACCCAGATTCAGAACAAACATTTGTGGATCACACAAACGCATGTTCGACGCGGGGACCGAATCAGCGACACGTCGCGCACATTAGGTTTAGTGTGATGCCCGCACTCGGCTATATTGTAACTGTGGAAGCGTGACAGCGCAATGAATGGTGTAGAGCGGCATCTCTCTTCCTCTTATCTTGACTACAAGAGGTTATAGTACAGCCGTATTAGGTAATTAGATATGGTATTTGTCCTAAGTGTAAGTTTCATGGATAGTTCCGGACAGTGTTTTCTGCAATTCAGTGTTGAGTGCGTGGCATTTAAGTACTGTTTATCGACATTTCATGATACGTAATGTTCATTCTGGGATATTTTATGAATTTTAATTTTCTTTTTAAAGTTTACATATTCACTATTTCAATAAAAAATACCAAAATCCAACGGTATGAAAAAAAAAAACGTTTTATCATGACATTTTTTTTTTAATTACCGAAGTTTGTCTGAAAAAGCAAACTAGCTACAAAAAACAACAAAACGGAACTAGAAATATTATTAACTTGGCCAAGGAGAAAGAAGAAGGGATATCCTGGTTTATTTCTAGCCCGCTGTGCTTATGATAGCTCACATTGTTTGATCATGTTCTCACAATTATTTTAAAGGTGAGATTCTTGAGAATGATAGGTGATTAAATGAAAAAATAAAAACCGGTCAAGTGCGAGTCGGACTCGAAGCTCAGACGGTTAAGTACAAATAGGCCAAACATAAAACTCTTGGGTGAAATTATTTGTTACTGCAATAAAATTTTTGACCGTTACAATCTTCATTTTAAATTTGTTTTAGCAGAAGCAGAAATACATCACCTGTGAAAATTTCAAGAGTGTCGCTCTCACGATTCATGAGCCTACAGCCTGGTAACAGACTGACAGATAGACGGAGACTTAGAAAGAGGGTTTCATTTCAAAAAATGCTTTTGGAACCCTAAAAAGTATCTGATATTTTCATAAACACTGTTATAAACTGAATAAATCTGGAGGCTATTTATTGTACTTACAAAATAGAATAGTAAAACCTTAATTTAAGCTCATTGTTCTTCTGGTACACTCAATGTCGTCGGCTCCGGTACAATCTTGCCTTCTGAATAATCTGACAGGTGCAATCAGGTAAGTTCTAGTAATTGCTGCCTCACAGAAACTAAAGACTCAAGGCAGGCCAAAACCACCTACTAATATTAATACAGAAGTTGTAGCCCGCAGGTCCGCCCGGGAAATCGAAAATTATTTTAGCACCCTAAAATTCATGAAAAAGAATGTTGAATCACACTTCCTTTGAATTAATGCATCCTTAGATGAAAAATATTTTGATGTAACAAATTTGGCTCGTGCGTGCACGCAACTTCTTAAAAATTACAACCAAATTGGTAGGTCTTAAATTTTCGCCGCTGACAACATAACGAGGTTTTACCTGATATTTTAGCTCAAATTTAAGGACACTCGTAAAGTTGGTAAAACGTCTTTGGTTTAACTTTCATTCTTTTTGAACATATGAATAATGTATATATGACTCCTGGGTTATAATTTATCTATATTATGCAAGCATTTAGAAATAGAAGGATGCTTAACAGGCTTCAGTTAAAGAACAGATTTTGTCGTGTGAAAGTTGTGGAACTTCTTTACTGTGTATCGTTGAGTCGATGACGTCAGCTGTCTTTATCGTATCAAGATACATATAAACACGTGTAATTACGTCGTCGGATGATCAATCATGTTCAGGACTGCATTATTACCGGTGCACAAATGACAAGTTGTACTTATCGGATAAACACATTTTGTTACGGAGTAAATGTCTACTATGAAAAGAGACGATAGCTTATTACGGACGATGCGAGTTTATTTTTTCTTTGATATGACTCTTTGTATCGATGTAGTGCTAAGTATTAACTTATAGTCTAATAGTTTTTGAGGTTTTGTAAGTTCAAACGGAAAGTTTTCCACAATGGTAGTATTTCTCAGGCTCTGCTGAATGTACGACTGACAACAAGTATTCTCATGAATGAGTTGTAATAACTAATTATAATAAAAATAAAGGTTTAGCAAAGGTTTCTCAAGTCGTGATGGGTGAAAATATTACTGTTGAAAATGTTTTTCAGCAGTGTGTAGTGCTAGAAGATATAACGAATGTTTTGTAAAGCTTAATTTTGAGCTGTACTATTTCAACAATTGAAATTCTACGAATTCAGATTATATAGATATGAATGATACAACAGTCACTACTGAAAACAGATACTTTAAAAGCAACATATTTAAATCGGCTCTCGAGTTAAAATATCTCTCAATTACATGAATTTAAACATCCATAAAATATCAGTCATTTATGCATACACTTTAGATCAACAAAATTTAATTTACATAAACAGTATTTCGTTGGATTCTTTAGTTCATTTTGGATTTCAATAATTGAATTGAGTGGGATCTATACGACTGGACGTTAGCAGTACATTATTGCTTCAGCAGTAATTAATATTAATCTTTTATACTTATATGTATATAAATAGAATAATTTGGCTATTTTACGTGTCGGCTATAAAATTCTCGTCTCCCAATGTTAGTTACCATTCTCTTCCGAAACGGCTTGAAAAATACACATTTTTATTCTGAGAAATTGGCTGCCATTTTTGTATCCTAAGTGATAATTCGTCCACCCGTAACATTTTATTATTCACATTTAATAGATAATTGTTCTACGCCAGAAATTATCTAAAAAATATTTATATGGTGGAACAGTGTTTGCCGGATTTGCTTACATATAAACGCAAACATTATAGTTGGACGAATTCAAAAGTGTTTGCGTAACCTAAAGTATATTGATTGCATTTCAGATAATCGTATTGTGGTTAACGCCTACCAAGTTTCGACCTCTGTTATGAAACAATTCCATTCAAATGCTAATATATGCTGCTCAGCTACGACTTGACTGATAACTTCAATCTGACCCCAAATTACTTGTACGGTGACACTGATGACCGAACACTTACGATAATGTGACTACCTTTGCAAAAAAACATGTGAATATCATACCGTGCCTTTTTTACCTTCGCAATTTCTTGCTAATAAATTCCGTACGTTATTTTCCACTAATGACGTAACGTATGCTTTGAAAATAAAAACAAGAAAAAGCATTCGTAATAAAAACGAATATTTTCATCTAAAGAAATCTGTATCTATCCTTTGATAAAAAGCTAATTAAAATTTTCTTTTCCAAAGCTGTCTCGGCTTAGCTCAGTACCTAGCTATTTGTTCTTATTAGTTCGGTCTCATTTAATATAATTTTCCGATGCTAAAGAGATTGCAGACTAAGCTCGATAGTACCTAATTACTTATAGACTCTTCAGTAAGTACGGCAGAGGGAACCAGGCTGATTGAATTCTGTTTATATTCACACTAATGGCTCGTAATGGACTTAGTGGTAAAGAGATCTTTTTACATCCTTGAAGCAATAGAGAATTGATTAGTATAAAATTGAGATTATAACCGGGGTCAGTTCTGTAAAGCAAAGTAATATTATAAATGTTATTTCTATTTCATTATATCCTGGATTTTTATCCTGAAATAAAAGTTTTTAATGGTGTTTAAAAGTTTTGACTTGCTTATATTTTTATTATCACGTTGAAGTTCGTAACAACAAGTCCTATATAAATTTGCATAATATAATTAAAAAGACATCCTCATTGATAAAACAATGTTATAGTTTTGTAAAAAATAATAGTGAGATTTATTATTCTCCAAAAAGAAATCCCTTTTTGTCGTTTAGACATTTAATAACAAGACTGAATCCTGTACAGTTAACAGAAGGATCATATATTAAGATATGTTAATGGTAATCCGTCTGTTAAAGCAGGTTGCTGATAGGTTTCCCGTGGTGTAGCCCAGTTATACATGACTTAACTAATGTGTAGTGATCCGATAACACGACGAACAAGCTGCCTCTGACATTGTGACGTAATGGACGTAACATCCACTGTCCAGTGTCCATACTAATAATATAGATTACATAAGTAAGCTGTCGGTCTGTTTGTTACACTTTCACAGATAACAACTGAACCAAATTTGATATATGATAAGGACTGTGTGAAAGTACCTGAGTAGAGCTAGGCTTAGACTGCGGTGTGACCTTGACGGTTTTCGATAAAATCTAACACTAAACAAATGATGAAAAATAGAAGAAAAGAAAATAGAGATACATTTGTTGTGCAGGGAGGAAAAAAATTAAAGAGAAAAGGCTGTCAATTGTGAATCGCACTCGCGAAACTGAGGGATCCGTACAAAGTGGCTGAAAAAAACTCTTATCAAATTAATGACTGTAATAACTTGTTTAAAGGATTTATTCTTATTGATTTTTGTTATAGAAGTAATTTGACACTTTTAAGCCTATCTGGCTATTACGGTTCATGAAAAAACGCCTTTTGTCAGACATCAAGAAAGCAGTCCTAATTATAGGTTTATATGTCCGAGTATATTGTTCCATATATTAAACATTCACACTCGTGTTAAACACAATTCGTAACATTTAATTTAATATTCAATGTCATGAATCTAACATTATGCATATTCATTTTTTGAGAATAAAAACGTTATAATAGTTTATTGTGAAATGGTTGTATCGAATATCTTTCCTTATAAACATTGTAAGAGAAGCAGAATCATTTCATAATAGGTAAGGTAGGTACAACATTTTTAATTTTATTTAACAAATGAATAACCATCGACGATCGAATAACGCATCTAACGGTAGGATGCGGTTATCTTCTCAACAGCAGAAACTAAGTTTTAAAGTTATACCAAATTAATCTGTTTAGAGGAAAATGCAATTAGCTACATTTACCACTAAAATGGTACAAAAGAAAGTAGAGCTACGAGGTGAATTTCCCTTTCAGTATTTAAGACAATATTAGAATAATAAAAGGTATACCAGATTCTTTACCCTTGCACTAAAGACCATTTTTACGCGATGCCAACTACCGATTCATCCCACACAATTTTTTTCAAACAGGAATCCTCATGGATTATGATAAAGCCTGGAGAAGGTGAAAAACTATAGCTCTTATCGGCTAAATTCACCGGAGTGCCTCGCCTTTCCCTAGAACCAGAGACGATGGGTACGTAACGCAAACCACCATATCACACACCATAGCGGAACTGTTGGCAGTAAACATTAAAATACCTACGAAAGTAAGAACTTTGTGGTATGGCACACATATATAGGCATTCCAGATAGCGCCACTTGTCATAGCTCTATAAGTACGAAGAGTAAGAGGTGTGCCAAACATGTAACACATTCTTTAAGCTTTTGATGATACACTTTCTTCCTACGCAGTCACGATCCACAATCCTTACCGTCGCCTGTTTATGGGGAGAGAAGTTGCTCTATACCGTGTAGAGTGCTGTCTCACTTCAATTATTGATTGTTGGCTTAGAGATTCCCTGAACGAAGACGAAACTACTGACAGCGAAAAAAAAAGAAAATGCAATAATATTCATGTACCTACATCAGACTTGCACTTTTTGACTGCACTAATAGCCGAGTGGTTGAGGTCACCAAACCAAACACACTGCACGACGTGTCGCAGGTTCGATCCTCGCAGGACAAGCACTTGTGTGATCTACGAATGCTTGTTCTGAGTCTGGGTGTCTTTGTGCATGTGGTTCTAAACTCCCCCGCGACACAAGCAATTCCTTACTGCGGGACAAAAGTTTTAAATGGGATGATGTCAATGTTGACTCTCTCAACTCCATGAAGCGATCTGAGCCAACGCCGACGTCCTGATCTAGGATTTTCGTATTATTCGTAAAATATTAATATACTAACAGGAATCCTTCGCATTAGTAGATAGTAAAAAGATGACCAGCAGTTATTTATTACATCCTTTCTTGTAATCATAAGTGCAGTTTGTTTCTTATTAGTGTAAAATATTGATCATAAAAAAGTCCCCGTTAAAATTTGCGTCGAAACTTTCTTAAAGCCAACAAAAATATTCCTGTATGACGTAATTTAATTGGAAAAGTTCTGCAGTAGCGAAACAAATAACAATATGATTTGTGTGAGTGTAGCCCCTAAATTGGGAAAGTCTCACGTTGTTGTGCAACAACTCCTTGTTAACAACTACTAGTTTATCAAAAATGTTACCTGTCGAGCTGTCCGACGGTTCGGATTAAAAAAAGGATTGTATCCGTGATTTGACTTTTATTTTAGCACCAGCTAAGCCTTTTTCCAATAACCTGACAATGTTACCTAGCTATCAAGTAAGAAGGTTTCAAATCATCAAAATAATCAAAAAGTAATTTCAGACTTTTAAAAAAGTTTTATTATCAATCTTGATCGTTAACTGTAGTTTTCGTTTTTGGCAGAAAAATGAGAAGCCATTATTAAAAAAAATGGTATATATGTAAAAGATATCTACTGACGAGAACACTAACTTATTCTCTTGAGAGATTTAGTTATGTACCAAAGAATACTATTTATAATGAATTTAAGAAATTCTTAAGAATACCGACTACTTACTGTCTTTCTATATTTATTTCCCTTTGTTTCGAAACTTACCTTGCAAAGACTTTTTATATTTAATTTTAGCCCTAAGCTTGTTAGAGATTATTATTTCGTCTTTCTGTCGTCGGTGAGAAAGAAAAGCCGACGTAATTATTCTACAAAGTAATTGTGAGGAAAAGAGACTTATAAAACTGTTTAAGAAAAGCAAGTCAAAGAGAGCGATGCAGATGAGATTGAGATCCGATGACATTTTTAATTTTTATATTTCCATACCCAAAGGGGTAAAAATGGAACCCTATCACTGAGAGTCCGTGTCTGTGCAACTAGACTGTCTGACCGTCCCTCAACTGGCTGAACTCATGAACCGTGTTAAAATGCTAGTGTTAGTTGACATTTTCACCAATGCCCGATGATGTTCCTATTTCTGTAGCCGTTTTAACAAAAAATATAGTTCGAGGTCAAGCAAAAATTGTTATGTTCACGAATTTGTTGGTGGATGACAAATAAATTTGAAAGGTCAAAATATTTTTTCTACACCCATATCCTTTTAGGGTGGAACTCTTCACTTTACGTTTACCGACTTTTTTAGGTTTCTTTCGTGAATTTAATATTAAAAAAAAGTGGCCCAGCCTGATTTATGCAACGCGTATAAAAAAAATGTATTGTATAATGTTTGTGATACACGATTGATATTAACATTTATTTTTGATAGTTGCTTCAATGCCGGTCACTAATGATGTCGCGCCGCGAATTCAATGTACGTTTACCTATTGTCACTAACTTTTATAGTCAGAATACCGAATACGCACTTTTGTGTTTTGATGGAAAATCCAACAAAAAACATGTTTGTAACGGCTGCATTTATTGTATTTCGTGTATTTTGTGTCAGTTCTCAGCCAATATATTTATGATGAAAATGTTTTTCTATTTGTTTGTTTATATCACATGTAATAGACAGGACTCTGATAATCAAAATTTTCACAAAAAAAAACCGACTTCAAATTAGTTTCAGTATTGCGTTTTTTGTAAAACTTTTTAAGTGCCCTTGAACATTATTTTTTTTCGAAATAGTTTTTATAACCTTTGTAGTGAGTACAGGCGTGATAATATGTTGTGTGATGGCGTAAACAATGCTTAGATATGCTATAGCAACCATTGCGGTTAATCTGCTGTTATTTATTGAAGAGTTCCCCCGATTTCTACAAGATCCCATCATCAGATATTGAAATGGTAATATGGGACCACACGGGAAGCACAAGCTTTCAAATAAAAAAAGAATCATGAAAATCGGTTCACCCAATCGCAAGTTACGGGGTAACAAACATAAAAAAAAAAAAAAATACAGTCGAATTGAGAACCTCCTCCTTTTTTTGAAGTCGGTTAAAAATGACAATGACGATGCGTATTTGAAATTTAATTTGTTTCCAATTTGATTATTTATTTCTGATCATTTTGTCGATCGAGTGTTGTGGATTTAAATTTGTAAATGAAATAATCATCAGTCAGCTACATTACAAAAGTTTTTTACATACTATCCAAAAACATTATGTCTGGTAAGATCTTACACGTTTCTTTTAGTTCACGACGATATTGTGAACTAAGTATACAAATAAATATATCTAACGTAGTCGCTTTCACATTTATTAGACACCACGGTAAAAAGTAAGATTCTGTTGAAATATCGTTAAGTGGTCATATGGAAAAGTCAGTTAAAGTTTACTTAAAATCAAATTTGAAGTATGTTTAGTACGCAATTTTCGAAAATATGTACATATGTGCCTATATTGTGATCATACTTATACATTCACAACTAATTAAAACTGAATTACTGCGATCATTCAGACGAAGATATTATTTATATATCTTGTCAGATCACTGAGATCGGAATTTTTCGTAGAAAAATATGTTCTTATACCTAACTCTCACATATCAGTAATTATTGACTTATAAGTACACAAATTGTTAATGTGTTTGATTAAAAGGGTTACTTATTGAATTTAGTGTTTTTCATAGAAATCTATCTGAAATTAAACATAATATTTATAGGTAAGTAAGAAGAAAGAAAGTTCTCATTGAATTGAACTAAAATACCGATACGGGCGAAAGTAATGTCGGCTGGTTACGAAATTGTAACTATTTTAAGACTTTGGAACATTTTTTCATTAAGTGATAGTGTACAGTGTTCTGCAGACAACTGCCTTTTTTGGCTTTCCGAACACTATCAACACAATAATTACCCTATTCGTATTAGTATACAGTCTATTTTATCTGATACAGATTATACTTATCTTATACCATTAGCGTGAGATATTTCTTTCATAGTTTTCCAAGAAATTGTTATCGATGATATCAACCATTATCTTTTCGAGGCACTAATCGTTATACAGCGATCTATAAAAGTATTAATAATTGATACTAAAAATAACAATGATATATTTTAAGTTAGTTTTCATAAATATAGTGTTTACTTTATATGATTACATTGACATTGTGTTATAATTACGGCAACTTGTTTTTATAGTTTTTGCGTTAAATACTATAAATAACATTTTGACTACCTGGCAGCTGTCGTTGATAGAACACACTTGAGCATGGATTGGATAGGTCTAATCCGTGATTTATCGCAGCGAAAATTTGGCTTCGGTTATCAATTCATTTTCTGTCACCGCTGACCAATGTCCAAATGTCACTTGGTTAGAGGAGCATGGATCTTCTCAAACTTTTGCTGCTAACTTGGACAAGTACTGTGCTATGAAGCAAGATTACATTTCGTAACTTCGACGACAGGGGTCAGTAGCGATGCTTCCTATATTAAGTAGTATGGGTTTTTTGTTTCGCTAATTATAATGCATGAACGATAGAAATAGAATTAAGCAATAACCGTTTGACGAATAATTTAAATCGGTGTTATACAACAGTGGCAATTAGTCAATATAATACAATAATATTATCTTATTATTTAAATGTTCATTTTTATGTATTTTGGACCTGCTCTTAAACCGGGTGCGTTTATAACAAAGAGTTTGGGTCGTGTAAAGTGTAGAAGAGAGATGTATTGCATGCACGGTAATGTCTGTAAATCCTTCTGAAAATGTTCCATCATATTATTTCTTCTGGATTCCTCAATTATGGTCAATATGACTAAATTACTAATGCGTTTTTTAGTGAAATAATTATATCTAAGCAGAGTGCAATTGGTTTTATATGAGTTACAGATTGGCAAATAAAAAAAACTTTTTGTTAATTTGGTTTCAAAGTAGGTAAATAGAGTAGTAGTTATTTTTCCGAAAAGCATAAAAACTTTATATAACTACTACCTGACCCAGCAAACGTGGTTTTGCCGAATTTTTTTTTTTAGTTGTATGTATTTTTAGTACCACATTATAAAAAAATAAAAACAAAAAATTTCGTCCAAAAAGTAAAATATTTATTTTTGTGTGAGCAACCCTTAACACCTAGGGGTATGAAAAACAGATGTTAGTCGATTCTCAGACCTACTGAAAACGCATATAAAATTTGGTAAAAATCGGTTAAGCCGTTTCGGAGAAGTACGGTAACTAACATCGTGACACGGGAATTTTATATATTAGAAGAAGATATTATTTCTGCGTTGTTTTATCAGGCTAGCATGTATTGTGACTGCTTACGACGTTGTGAAAAAACATATTTTTGCATGTACTCTTATGTATTTCGGTAACATGATGCCCTATGTCTGCACAGCCAGCAATAACAGCTAGAATAATATTAATGATATTACCTTCCACCGCGCACTAAATGGAATGCAATTTATTCCACCTAACGAGATCCTCTTAAATTTCGTTATGAATGACAATTTGAAATATTTTGATACATCGCAATATATTCTTAGTCGAAATTAATTATCGTTCACAATCAGATTATTATGATTGCGTTTTCATTGAAAGCTATAGCGAATGTTGCGGTCGTCTAAATGCATTTCATTAATGATGAGATGAAGGAAGATAATTGTAGTTTTGTTAGTTGTATTAAGGAGGTAGTGTGGTGGTGGGATGCTGGTGCGTCCTACGCGGTCCGGGAAGCCGGCTGGGGAGCGGGCGGCGGCGCGGCGGCCGCGCGGGGTGGCCGGCGAAAGTGAGCGCTCGCCCCACCGCGGCGCCTGATGGGGTGGACCAGTCCATATATAAAGTCATACTCAAGGTGAACTAATAGAGTAATAACAGTTCCGGCGTCTTAGCTAGTGGAACGGCCGTTCCCCGCCTCATCATGCGAGGGATCTGGAGCCAAGTGGTCAGTGTTCAATCATTCAGAGTTACAAACGCGGAAAATTTTTTAGTTTTCTTTTTATATATTTTTTTTTAATTTTCAATATCTAAGTGTTGATTTTTACATTACGAAGTGTGATACCTAGTGAATCGCTGTTTATCCGTTGTTTTTATTATGAAAATAGTTTCTCGGTCGTTTCAAAATAATAATAATTTATTTAAGTATATCTAACTTTTCCCATTTTCAAAGTTCACAAAAGTTACCGTTCGTAAAATAATAATAAAAAACAAAGAGCACTAAAAAGCTATAATTTAAAACACTTACCTAACTCAAAGTCCGGAACTCTACATTAAAAATGTTTTCTATCGTTAATTGTAACTTTATCGCTCTATGCGTAAAATCGTACGTTCCGTAGTAAAATCTTATGCTAATTACATTTACTACACGGTGGTATTGTGAAGTTTGCTGAGCAAATAGTTCGCGTTCGTACCAGTAGTCAAAACAAATATTGACAACTACGACTGCGGTTGTCTTTTATTTTTGCCGCGGCTGCAGTGACCTGGGCTAATTAACAAAAAAAAATACACGTTTTAAAATATAATGAAGTATTATAAACGACTTTTTAAAATACAATTAACGCTTGTTACCAAAATAACATTAATGAGAATGGTAATTTAGCGTCATCGAGTGAACTAAGCCTGCATTCAGACATAAACGCTCGTATCACCTCCATCAATCTCAGTGTCAGCGATCGTGACAATAGACACATTTTTTATTAATGTTTAGAGATTTTTCATTTCTGAATGCAAGTTCTCGCTATTGTTATTCCAGTACCTATAATGAGTGGCGAATCTCTCTAGAACATTGCAATAATGACGATGAACTCGATCTGATTACATAAAGGCTTCTTCCGTTTTGTAGCGAGTTAGTCAGGTCACGATTTGCACTCTCGTTTTGGTAAAAAGTACATTCCACTTGGTCCGGAGCTTAAAATAACCACTGCGTTGAGAATGTAAACGATTGCGCAATTTTCCGCATTAATACGGAAACATAGTGAAAAAGCTTTAGGCTTTACATTTCCGCCTGAACACTTATTTGTGAAAGCTTTTAAGAACAGGTGCAAATGTGTTTGAACGTATTTTTCGATGCAATTAATTCGGTATAAAGTTTTTGTTTATCTTAAGACTTGTAATTAAAAAATAAGAAATTGCATATTATAATGAGTTTTAAATTTATATTATGGGTACAGGCCATTTGCGATTTTGTCATTAGAGTGACTTTATAAAAAGGTAGGTCTTCCAAATTAGGGATACAATTGTTTTGTACCGACACAACCTGGACGATGTGACCGTTACCAGAACTCGAGTCGCTTGTGTAACTCTTGCATAATTGTCGTCCAAATGTTGTATTGTGTTATTATATTAGCCGTATGTGTGAACTATGCTAATGCACTGGATGTACATAAACTTTCTAAATATCTTTTCTCTGTCCTTTAGAAAAATTATATCGACGGTGCTAATATGATTTGAGATGCGTGACCGCTCTCTATCGCTCCTCAGTATACCGAATTCAAATTTGGAAAACGCATCCTGCATTATATTTGCAATACTCGATGATTAATAAAATTACATAATTTGTGTAATATATTGTTCGAGATGACCTAGTAGCTAGTCCATACATGGCATACTTTAGTGTTCTCATAACATCGATTTCTTATATAACTGATAAACTTGATGGATCCGGGTTGTAATTTCATAAACTGGTTTCCTTGCAATGGGTGCCCTAAATTGGAATTACATTATCGATAATAAATGTATTTTATATTGAAGAAATATTGTTCTTCATATGGAAGAGAGACCGTGTAGTGATGATGTTATATCCGTTCACTTGAAACTTGATTTTCCAGGCGCCAGTTCGCGAGTTCTAGAAATTATGTTCGATGTTTACCGCTAGTCAAACACTCATTTCCTAGATCCGTTCGACCTGCGAATTACTCAGAGCGTGTTCTAATGTCCCCCACCTTACTTAGTCAAGTCGTCTTATACTCACTTTCCTTTTGTGAATCACATACATAAACTTACATAACTTTTTATGGCTCGCATTAATTTATGTAAGTGAATCTAAACAAGGGATTGAGTGAAAACAATGCTCGTTTTGGGGTTAGCCACGATCACGTGTGACATGATTTACATCGCTCAAGCTAATTGGGCTATTGTTAAGAGATAGGAGATTGCATTACAAAGCAATGCCAAAGTCTGTTATCAACTTACTATTGATTATTTTTTAACTTTAATAACATGTATTTTGAAGCTGTGCGTTGTATAGAATAAGCTATGCGCTAATAACTTAATAGTTAACTTAAATTAACAAAGCTTTCTTTTGTTTCAGATTACCCTAGGGGTAATTTTACAAATCGCTCTAGTTTCGGGAAAGGCATTAATTCCTCAAAATCAACAAACACAGCAACAGGTGGAACGGAATTCTGAAGTAGGTAATACTGCTCAGAAGCGAGTTGGCTACGACTACCCAGCCCCACCGCTCGATCTCGTCAATCCTTTCCAAGATCATGATGACTTGCATTCTCACGACAACCACCACGAAGTAATCGAACACCACGATGAGCATGATCACCACGGCTTTGATGATCACGAGCATCACGAACATCAAGAGCACAATGACATTCATGAGGAGCATCATGTAGAGGAGCACCATGAGCACCACGATCACCACGATCACCATGACCACCACGACCCTGGCTATTGGAAGAAGAAACTGATTTGGAAGCCTGGGTGGAAAAAAATCTGGAAGCCTGCCAAGAAACAAATCTGGAAACCTTCTTGGAAAAAGATTTGGAAACCAGTCTGGATACCTACAAAACGTCCCGTTTGGAAAGAAATTAAAGTTCCAGACTGGAAGAAGATCTACAAACCTGAATGGAAACCGATAAAAGTACCCGCTTGGAAGGAAGTAAAAGTTCCCGACTGGAAAAAAATCACGGTTCCATATTACAAGGACATTGTAGTACCGGGTTGGAAGGAAATACAAGTACCTGCGTGGAAAAAGGTTTGGATCCCTGAATGGGTCAAAGTAGGCGTGCCTGGTGAGAAATATTTAGGAAAGGATCACGATGGATGGGAATATACGTCTCATGATCTCTGGAAGAAAAAACTAATTTGGAAGCCTATTTGGAAAAAATACTGGAAACCAGCTAAAAAGCAAATATGGATTCCAGACAAGAAATTAGCATGGAAAGACGAGTGGAAGCAAATTTGGAAAACCGAAAAGAAACAAACATGGATCGATGACAAGAAATTAGTATGGAAAGAAGCTTGGCAACAAATTTGGAAGCCATCTAAAAAGTTGATCTGGGTACCTGACAAGAAGTTAGAATGGAAAGAAGCTTGGAAACAGATTTGGGTACCAGCTTGGAAGGAGATCTGGGTTCCAGGTGTCAAGAAAATCTGGAGACCTGTTTGGATCTCCGAATGGTTCCCATCTCCTGATCATCATGAGCACCATCACGAGTCTCACGGATGGGACAGAAGTGACGTCTCCGACAACAATGCAGCAGCAAGCCAAAAATCTGTGTCCGTGCAGCAACCTGATCAGAAAGCGGCGCCGAAGAAGTCACAACAACAGTCGTGGCTATTCCCCAAATAATTTATATCATAAATTATATGCTTCTTCTGTAGATTTTAATCATCGAATTAATCCGTCTGACGGATAAAAAGCGCTTAGATGCGTTAGAAGCCATATAATGTCAAGACTGTAAAACAGCTACCACAGGCGTCCAGGAGCGAAGAGACTATCCCATCACAGCTACTCACTTAGGTAACGAACATTTGTTTTACCATTATGATATGCCAAGCGAAAATTGTGAGTCAGCGATGCGATTGTGTCTTTGCTCGGAAATATTTTTCTCATACAAAAAGACATACGTACAAATGTTTTGACAATATTATTTATGGTAAGCTTTAAACTGTTGTGTAGTTACCTTAGATCAGTCTTATTGTAGAGTAAGTTGAGAGCTTGTTGTCCGTACCCACTGATGCTATGTGTTTTGTTGTTTATTAGCTATGTTAAGTCTTAGATTAGGATTTAGTTTTTAATTTTGCGGAACCAATGAAATAAATAATTACGTTTTATTAAAATATTTCCTGGTTTTACTTGACTTTCAAAGTGAAATTGTCGAATGCATTTTACACATAACATTTTTTATGTACACATAACTTTTATGAAGAAGAAATTTAAGTATCTCATAAGTTCATGCATGGAGAAACTCCAGCAAGTATACATACAAGAAATTAATTAAACCTACTCTTCCTTGAGGCTACGTACCTTTACAACCTGCCAAAATATCATGTGTACTTAATTACACATCTAACACGAAAATCAATTGAATTCACGAACAAAACGCATGCCCAGAATCAAAAACAGTATTATCGAGAGAAACAAAATTTTGCTCCGTGATGGGATCGAATCCACAGCGTGAAGCGCAGTGGTCGGCTTTATCTTCCATATTAAACACCACCAACGGCAACATAATGGGCTCGTTATACTGCTCATTGTAATTATAATCGTGGAACGTTCAAACCTGAAAGCCTAATTATAAATGGCCGATAGACTACCCAAATAGGTACTAATTACAGCTCCACACGCACATACTAACCTCCTTGAAAATACCTTTACTGTGGTTGGTTTTGATGCTGCATTGTCGTACATTACAACTGAATAACACACCTGCATAACATTATTAATGCATGGGATAGGATTTAGGTAATTCGAAACTGCAATTGCCGAAACATTTCACTGTTCGAATGCGTTAGCTAATTTAGATACCCACCTTGGGTTTAAACACTAAAATTGAAATTTTGCGATGCCAGCAATTATTTAAGAATACCTCAAAGTAAACATTTAAACTAGTCGAAAAATGTTGTTCTCATAATTTTTGAAGGGAGCTCTTTGAAGTTGATGACTCATTAAGTAATAACGACAAAATTCTCAAGCACAACTATTGTTTTAATTTCGCACCTTCATAATTTACCTTCGCACACTAAGTATTCATTCATAAAATAATTACTTAAATCTTATCTAAATAAAAGGTCAGTTGCTAATGGCTGACAGATTAATCAACAAAATGCACATGTTATTAAATAAACAAAGCCACATTGTTGGTATGTGTACCTCGGTAACTACTAATTACATCTTATAGCAATTCGTTATATGGGAATGGATAGAAACCTGGCGCAATACTTAGGACTCAGTACCTAAGTATCTACATTTATCATTTTTACAATATTCGACTATTTCGCTGGGACCTGGTGCAGCACTCGTAGCAGAGGCCGGCTTGCCTGTCCCTCGAGGCTCGAGAGTGTGAGCGCCTGTTGTGTTGAAATCCGGGACTAAGACGTTCGTACTTGTGAATCAATCATTCCATTAAACTCATTGCTTATATTTTAAACTTTTCTAACTGGGAAGTATATTTTCCCCTGTGTTTTAGAAGTTTGAAATCATATGCACAATGAATATCCAGACTGAATTCCCTTGCCTCAGAGCTGCAGCAAGTTCCACTGTAAGTACTAACTTCTAAGCCCAAATACAGAAATAAGTATTTTTGGTTTTCTTAAAGCATCATAGTTCAAATTTTTATATATTACTAGCTGACCCAGCAAACGTTGTTTTGCCTAATAATTTTTTTCTAGTTGTATTTATTTTTAGTGCCACATTATAAAAAAATAAAAACAAATAATTTCGTCCAAAAAATAAAATATTTTTTTTAGTCTGAGCAACCCTTAACACTTAGCGGTATGAAAAATAGATGTTGTTCTATTCTCAGACCTACCCAATATGCAAACAAAATTTCATAAGAATCGGTCGAACCGTTTCGGAGGAGTACGGTAACTAACATCGTGACACGGGAATTTTATATATTAGAAGAGTATAGATATTGATGTTTCGGTATATATTTTTTTCTCGATTTGCTCAGAACCCAACTGCCTAAGTAAGGGCAGTTAAACGCAAAATTAAACTTGCATCTGAAACTTTGTGTAAAAAGCTTAGGTTATGCAGAGTTACACCTCGCGAGAGTGAACCAGTGTCGGTTAAATTGCCACACTTGTTCCCATTTTGTCAAAAGCTTTCAATTTTTTATTGATCTCAAACACCTTAAATATCCGTGTGAAGCACAGATGATCTAATATTCGCCAAAAGGCAAACGACCGAATTCAATCTGTTAATGGTCAGAGAAAGTTTTACATAAAAAAATAATTGCATGATGCCTTAAGGCTTAAATTGTAGAGTGTCCGCATGTGAGTAACGTAACACTATATAATATTGATTAATTGCAAATCAATCATTTAATGGTGGTTATGCGTAAGTAACATACATGATAGGAGACATAGCTGTTCAGAAATCAAATTCGATTGAAGTAAATACTTGAAACAGTTTTCAATTTATGAGGATATGAAATTAAGAGAGATTATGATTGAAAGAATAAATGATATTTACAGATAGTTAACAATGGTAGGCTTAAACGAATCCGCATAACGAACATCATCAATCAATCGGGCAGTTAATTAACTGGGTCAAGTCTAGGCGTAGTCCAATGTGTGCCAGAGTAATCTGTGACCAACGAGGCAATTTTTAAACAATATCGATTCTGTTCAAGGAGAACGTAATGGATAAATGTTTTTTCAATTGTTGACGCATATTTACAAAACGATGCACGGTGATTAAAAAAAGTTTTCAATTTTACTAAAATATTCACTATTGAAATGAATAAAAACATTAATTACAAATATTTAGCTTTTAGCTCTTTTGTTACGATTTCAGGACTACACGAAGTTGAAGCTAAGGTTTCTAAATATGTTTCTTTTTTAAGAACAATCTCAAGCCTCCGAAGTGCCCAAAAAGATCCTATATAACTATTAAAAACATATTCAGTAGTTTACAAAGCAATAAAATACAGTCGAAAAGAGATTTCTCAACAAGAATCTAGATCGACACTCAGTTGTCTACACTCTATTTGTAAACTGATTTTCCCCTAGGAATTCTCTCTTTCGAATTGTGCAACAACATCGACTCTACGAGAGTGCTTTTTATCGGCTTATACAAAATACAAACTTGATTTGCCGATTCTATTTTGGAACTCGAAATGCAATACTAATTAAAATTGAGACGAACTGGCTGTTGTTTTACATCGTGCGCAAACAGATAACCTTAAATAATATTATTTTTTTATTGTATTGTGAATTTAGAAATACCTTTTGCTTTTTTCTCGCTGGAGCCAGTTTCAAATGTGATAGTGTGAAAGCTAAGAACCTTCTTGGAGGTACTACTAGCATCAGGGTGCAGCAGTAGTGTGACTTCATACGTTATATATACAAGCATGTATTTGCTTGCAAAACAGGTAACACGGATGAAATTGTCCGAGTGCTCTAGGAGATTAATTTAATTCTAATTGAAATTACATCCGAAAGCAGTAGAAATTACATCCGAACCGAATTACACTGATTCAATTTTGTTTTAATTAGTAACGTGATTTAATTTGATTGGGTGTTAATAGGCACACCGATTGTCTATTAGAATAATATAGTTTTACTTCATGGTGTATCAACTAATTTGTCAAAATGAAAATTAAAGCGTTTCCGCGAATATGCTTAATACTAGATTTACGTTTATTGCGTAGACATCTCATTTGTTACTCAAACAGTCTGCGCTCAACGTTGCATCAAAGCAAATAGGGTAAATAAGTTTAAGCCCGAGGGAATTGCTTATTTTATTAAAAACGGAAAGATTGCCTGAGTCTTAATATTATGTGATGCTGCATGCGTAAAGTGATGTCGTTCAAAATGTTATTGCGAAACTGAATCGCAAAGGCTTTGAAAGATATTAGAATTTTAAACTGTGGATCGTATTAACCGTGCCGAGTTTTCGAGTGCAGTCTGTACGGCAGGGACATAGCTCAACGCATTGCAGAGCTGAAGTGGCAATGGGCTTAGCATATCGTCGATGCGATAAACGTTTGGTACCAAGTGTGTTGGAATTTTAGCTCAGAAAGACATTAGGTATTCGCGCAGTTATATTTACTACTGTCAAATACTAAAATACTAGGCTGGCTTGTGATCCGTAACAATAATTAATAATATAGTCCTGTTAATTGTAACATTCCTGGAATGTATTTGCATTCAGTTTACCCGCAAAAGTGTAACAGTCTTTTTTACAAATATTTGTATCGATGAATAGACTTTTTTGTGCCAATTTATTGAGAAGCGATCACTGACTTTCTGATATTATGACACAATAAGGCAGGGTATAAGTTCGTATTGTCAATATTATACGAAGCTTCGACATTTCCAAGAGATTTAACCTGTTTCCACTAATACCGCTCCTCGCATCCCGCAAATGTTGGTCTCCAATAACTATAATGTTCTCTAGACGTCTTTGTATTTGCCGGTAGCAATTAAAGCACATGCAGGATTTTACACTGAAATTGAACTGTAGTGTAACTATACATTTGAATTATACGTATATTCGTAGGAAACCTCATTATACGAGGAAGACGAACAATATTGGGTTATCTTTGTTTCGTATAAAGGTATATTACGATTTATGTGTCAATAGTTTTGAAATAACAAGTATAATAACTACTATGATTTTATCTCACCAAATATTTTGCTAACCATCTGGCCTATCGACTGTCATACAAATATTTTTACAGTTATGGAATCGTGACGAAGCAACACATGGGTTAGAGCAAGTGAAAATAAATCCACGTTTTTATTTAACTAGCCTGTAAAAGATCCCACTGCTTGACCCTTTGCCTTCTCCTTTCAAACTTCTGTCTATTTCTAATCCTTCCGTAAAACCTCCTCGATAGTTCCACATCTATAATTGTTCCGATTAAATCACAATTATGTAAAATAAGTTGGAAATATTCAAACAAACCATCACACAGCGGACAAAGTGTGTAGGTCGAGTAAGAATGCGCGGTCAATGAACTCTCGATTGTAAACACTCTCATCGTCATAGGCCGATCAAATTTATCCCACCAAAAACATTAAATGTAAAAAAATGCCAAGTCTCTCGATGCAGTCTTTCCATCGTAAAAAGTTTTGAGATCTCATAGAAGCCAAGTCCTATTCAAAATATTTTGTAGTTATAAATCAACATTTAGTAATTGTATCAATAGTTTTCTTTATATTATAATTATAGTGACTTGGCAATGAGCACAAGAAGAAACAAATAAAACGGCATATTTGTAGGAGTTGAAAGTTACACACACCGCATGCGTAAACATTAATATCACAAAATTAATTTTCTTTTGGTTTTTCCGTGTCGTCCCAACCGAATTTCGGCAACGGCAGTCAGTCTTAGTTTACTCTCGATTCATTTACTTTCATAAAGCGATGGCCCGTAAGGTATTCTTAATTATTGTATTGGAGCATGTAGTCGGTAGTGACCATCATGATTCACACATAACAAATAATCTGATCACTGGTCTCGTCAGTAACATTTGCACATAATTCCAGGCATCAAGCAGCTTTTAATTTGTGCTCATTGCCAAGTCACTATAATTATAATATAAAGAAAACTATTGATACAATTACTAAATGTTGATTTATAACTACAAAATATTTTGAATAGGACTTGGCTTCTATGAGATCTCAAAACTTTTTACGATGGAAAGACTGCATCGAGAGACTTGGCATTTTTTTACATTTAATGTTTTTGGTGGGATCTCATTTATTTTTTGTAAGTGTATTTCTTTCTTTTTTTTTAGGTGTCATAATTTCTAGGACTTCAGCTACTGCTTTGCTTAGAACCCATTCTCTATCTCTATCTCTTTTGTTTCTTCTCTGAGACTTCGTTACTTCTAATGTAAACAAGCTTAAACTTATATATATATGCATATATATATCTACTAACTTACAAACTATAGCTAAACTAAACTAAATAACACGTAAAGTTCTCCGAATATCAATTATCACTACAATATTTTTTAGTTTCGAAATGGTTTTTCATAGACAGGTGGCGCTATCAAATGAAAATTATCGAATTATTCTGAAGTACTACTTAGACTGCGCTTTGTAACGAAACCATAGCGCGATTCAGACACGTACAACGCCATCTATCGAGCGCGCATACAATATTTATCGCAATGCAATGGAGTTTTAGCTTTATTAATTTAATGAATTATGAATTTTATGTATTAATTTGTATTAATGATAGTCTGTGTATTACATTTATATTATTCTTTTCTATTCTATGTATGTATTCATCCAATTGAATAGGTACTTAAACAACGAACAAAGTTAACAATGCAGTCAAAATCCATACATAATGTTCTTGCCAAACCGCAAATATAAAATTGTTTTCTATGGCATATTATTTTTTAATGTTTTTATAATTTTTCCTTTATATGTGGCTAAGGACCTATCTTGGTGCAAAATTTGAAGTTTCTAAGTCTGCTAGAAGTACCTTAGATTTTTGATGATCTGTCAGTGAGTCAGTGAGTCAGTGAGTCAGTGAGTGACAAAATGGTGTAACTTTGATCGACCGTAACTCCTAAACCATTAATTCAATTGGCATGTAATTTCGAACTTAAGCTTGTTCTAATGCCTACTATTATTCCCCGAAAAGCTAAACTCCTAGCTTTGTCCACGTCGAAGATACAGGGGGGGCGAAACAGCCGCGAATCGCTTCGAGAAAAGATGGTACGGCCGTGCCCGTTTTGCTCGAGACTTGGCAGGGGCACTGCCGTGCCCTCAGATTCGTACACATTCGTTTTCTTGATCACTTTTTTTTATTATGATATCTTATGCATAAATTTTATTAAGAATTAAATGAATCTATACCGTTAATTACCGTTCATACGCGGCATTTAAAAATGTTAAAATCATTTTATCCTTAATTGCCTGGACTCAGATTCGAAAATGCCTAGGTACAACTTCAATAAGAAACAATTTTACGTAATGGAGATCAAAATTCGATTTCGATAAACCTGGAAACCCCAAAACCATGGATCTCAGATAGTTATCTAAAGTTCCTAAGATTACTAAAGCAAGTTTAAACTACCTTGGTCACTGCAAACCCTACCACATTATTTGCGGAGGTATTGAATTCATTGTAAAATAGTTAGCGGATCGGTCGATCGCGTCGCCATCAATTATAATTCTATTTATATCTTAATGGCAACCCTCACAGTGTGACGTCACATTGTTTTAACCCTAGACGCAAAAAAAATAAAGGTAAGTTTGACTGCTATGTGTGTGTGCTGCGCTGTCACTAAAACTGATGAACCATTTTGGATGCAGTCTTTTTATAGAAAGAGGGTTTTCTAGCGACAGTTTTTAGACATATGTAGTCAAAATCGGTCTAAACATTTAACGATCACGAGCTCTTTTCCAAGAGAGGAGTAAAGGTTTGAGCGCTGAGTGTGTCTGCGGCTTTACTTTACGCGTTACATTTTATTCAGTTAAAATTAAATCGATGTCCGTACAGGCCTATTTAGTTATTATATTTTTTTGTTAATGCGAAATATGTTAAAGTATTTTGTAACTGATAAATTAAGAAAACGGTTTAACTCTCGACTCCAAAGTAAAGTAGGTAAAGATAAAAATAGCACTTTTTATACAAATTGTCAACCACCTAATTTATAACTTTACCAACCGTTGCTTACCCAATCTCAATAGGGATTATTGAAGCGACTACAGAAATCCATCTCTGTTAGTCTTTCAACTGTCTAAATATCACGGTTCATGAGAGCCTGGTGACAGACGCCTTAGTAATATGTTTTCGTTTAACCCAGAGGAAAACGAACAAACAAAACAAGCTAACAAACCTTAAAAATGGTTGAAAATTGTAAAAATTAGAACCTCCTTTTTTTTAAAGTCACTTAAAAATAAATAAATATGGATTAATACAATTTATTCAATGTATATGATAAGAACAATAGTCGGTTACGAAATAAAAATGATTGAAAAGCAATTCTTTTTTAAAACGAATCCCGCCTTAAGGAATTTTATCGTGTGTCGCGGTTTCATACCCACTTGAAAAATTAAAAACTCTTTTACGGCTTAACAAGGTTTTCATATTTAATAATAAAAGTCTATTGAATGAAGCCTATAATTTAAAATAAGTATCTGGATGAAGAGCTATTTTCATTCAGAAATGTTTTATGAAATTCCATTTAATAAGAATTTCTCTTTTTGCGCCAGGCTTGGGAAACTTGCCTCAGTTTATAGTGTTTTAAATATATAATAAAAAATATTTATTATTTCTCGTCCGATATCCATCATTATAATATTTATTCAATACATGAGAAAACTATAAAATAAATACATGTTATGTTGAAAAGCCTGGATAATAAAATAGTTGAATATGGTTGGCTTTTTTTGTTTGTGTTGTTTCCAAGCGACTTCAATAAGGGTTCTCAATTCGTCTATTGTTTGTTTGTTTTTTCTCATCTCAAAACTTTGAACTGCATGTTGTTAAATCTTTTTTTTAATTTAATGTAAAATAGCTGACATGTTTCTAGAAAATAATATCACGATTTTTTTTTCTTTATTTAGGAAAACATAAAAAAAATGAAAATAGTTTCAGTAATGTTAAAGAATACAAATCAATGTAATAACCACAACATTTTCCAAGTTTTGGTTCATTCGTTTTTATTTGAAGTCGGGTATATATGTGTTTGTTGTCAAAACAATATTATTCAAGGCTTACAGGTTCAATTGCCTGTTGCCTAGTTGAGAGCCTTAATCTTAAATGTCTGTTAATGCATCTAGCAGGGATTACCCACACACGCTCTATGGGAGAACAGACGTCGAATATCCAAAATTGATTCAGATTACTGAATATTATGTATGGAAAATTAAGTGGCTATTGATTGACTTCTTAACCGAAAGTGTCCGAAAAAAAGCTGCTTAATATTATTATTCACAAAGATATTTCATGGTCGGCTTAGTTTGTATTTAAGAGCCATTTCACATTTTTTCCCGAATTGTTAAGACTTTGAGCTTCTCTATTACCATCTTAGGTAATACCTAGAGTTTATTGAACGAGTATAAAATGTAGGTTAATCTTTTATATTGACGTTTAATGAAACACATTTACTAAAATCGCTTTGTTTTATTTGTAATGACCCATCTCCCACAACCATTTTACTGAAAAATTGCCGCAGAGTCAACTTCGGAGTCCTGAATCTATCAATAATACTCATAAATGAAACTTAAAAAAATACATACAGGGTCAGACATGTATTTTTGTAGACGTTTAATGAAATAGATTCCTGAATTTTATTACCATTAATGAGTAAAAAAATTAATTCTTCGACCAATTTTTCACTTTTATTTTGTGTTTTATACGTGTTTTTTGGTTGAAATACGAAGTAATTGTGAAAATAAAATTATTCCAAAATAATCTATGTTCTTTAGACAATCGAACCCTATAGTTATTTTGACAATATTTGCATAAATTTTGTCAAAATATCAATTTGAACATCAGTCTAAATCACAATAAATTACTAAACGTAAGTGTGCACCGATCAGAACGGCGCGAGCGCCCGTCGAGGAAGGACCTGTGCAATTTTTTCCGTCGTCCCGATTTCCGAGCGCTCACGAAATAAAGTGAATATTATACTACGACCACATAATTTTGATCCGCTTTGCATTTTTATTTTTCGTAAGTTAGATTTTGTTTGTTTTCACATATTGTTAAGATGTGTTTTTTTTTTGTAAAATAATTATATATATTTTTTATTAATTGTTTGTAATAAGTAAGTAGGTATATCAGTTGTCTGGTTAAATATATTTATTTTTATATTTTATTTTATTTTTTTTATTTTATATTTAACATTGATTTATATGTAGATATCGGAAATTAATAGTTATTTTTTTAGCATTTTAGAATGAGAAACCGTCTAAACCGCATGGAAGAGGGTAGCACTTTTGTATTTGATCCGACGTAGACGACAAGGAAACACCGGCCCCATTGTACATCCACCCCGTGTTCTATTTTACCATTTTTTTATAAGTATCATTTGCTATAAGTATTTTACATAATACCTATCAGTGTTTCTTTGTTTATTTTATTTAGCGTAATGTGTAAACGCATTACGCTAAATAAAATATTCAATTTTTCATAATCTATAATTTTTACCAAAACATATTACAATAACGGCTCAAGATTGTTTCGTCAGTCTTGACTCTCATGTTACACTGTTTATATTGCATTCGTGTGACTCGCTACGCACACATAGACAATGACGCACTCTTTTGCCTAAACTTGAGCGCAATCATTTTGTGAAATGGCTCTTAAAGTACAATACAAATGTATTAATAGGTATTACGGGTAATTTAAGCTTAGAGGCAATTAGGTGAATTGATAGTTTAAAAAAATATAGTAATATAAACTCTTTTCTTGTGTCGTTATGATATTTGGATACCTACTAATATGGTTAGTGCGTATTCTGTATAATGTGTGAAACAAAGAGAAAGCTTAGTTATTACCAGTTCGCCTTCTTATACACTTATTGGATGTTAGTTGTTTAGAAAAAGGTTTTATTCAGATGGTGCATGAAGATTTTATACGATTAATTTTGTATTGTAATTGGGTAGGTTTGTAACATTGTAGCGAAAAAATTTCTAGTCTAAATTGATAAGACTTGATGTCATATGCACATTCCTGCATAGATATGTTTTATTACGTTAAAGAAGAGTATTTAGTAGTATTGTAATAGGTTTGCAAAAGTTTCCGTGACTCTGGCTTAAGCAGTAGAAGAGACCCGGGATATTTTTAGTTGGTAGAAGTCCGACATATCCCTACTTCGTACCCTTGTTTCAAAAAGAAAAACACAAAAAAGTTATACAAAAGTAGATGCTTTAGCTAATTGGTTACAAACCGATGTCGGAGGTCTTATTTTCCAGCGGTTTATTTGATTTCTAAACAAAAAGATAAAGTCTTTTTAAGTACTTAAAAAAATAGTATTTTTGTTAAAAAAAAACCCAGAAGTCGATGAATACTTACTATGCAAACCTATTAATTAATTATAATAACAGTCATTAACCACTGTCCTTGTATGATAAGAACGCATCGATCGATATGAGTATTTATGGAAATGTGAGTAATAGAGTTTTCTAATATTATTAATAGCTTGAATTTGTATAATTGTGTAGTACTAAGTTGCATTTTACAAATGATAACAATATTATTATAATCTTCTTAGGAAAATCCCATCAAAATCCCATTGGAACAAAAGCCAACATCAATGTTATGATATTATATATTACTAGCTGTTGCCCGCGACTTCGTCCCCGTGGTTAGAAGATATAACTTATGATTTATACCTGCCCTGTTTTTTTCACATTTTCCAATGTATCTTCGCTCCTATTAGTCGCAGCGTGATGGTCTATAGCCTAAAGCCTTCCTCGATGAATGGTCTATTCAACACAAAACGAATTTTTCAATGTGGACCAGTAGTTTCTGAGATTAGCGCCTTCAAACGAACAAACAAAAAAACTCTTCAGCTTTATATATTGGTATATAGATACCATGAACCACAAACACACGTAAACCACTTTAGGGATAAAAGCGGCGAGATCTAAAACAAGTTCTCTAACCAGCCCTGAAATTTATATGTTACAACATAAAATATGATTCTTCTTAGGACTAGAATGATATATTTTGTAGCCTAAATTTTAACTTGGCTAGTTTTCATATTGTTCTAAATTAGAAATCGTAATAATCTTTATTTCTGATAAGTTTTACTCTTACCAGTAATTTTTATGAACCGAATTAAATAAAAAAAAGAGTACCTATGTTTTATTTATGTTTTTATACCTTTCATTAATGATTCAAACAACGTTATTTCGAATATTAACTTTTTTATTACTTATTTATTATAATGTCTTGCTACCTTACGTAATGGTACTTTACGAATGCAATAACAATGATACTTCTAAGTACTTAACGTAGTTATGATTCTGAACTTGGAATAATGAATATGTGTAACGAACACTATTTATGTAAGATAGAAAGTGCCCTCTCGTAGGCAGTCACGTAAACTTGCGCACTCGCCTTTTAGCAAGTGTAGCGATTTTGTAACTCGGTGTTTATCTTATCAATTGTCCTGAAGTTACTGTGACCCCTTAAACCTGGACTGAAGATGTTGTGGGAGCGAAACATCGCTACTTGCCGTCTCGCTTCCATTATTATACAAAAGACGGACACTGCAAAAAAAATTGTCATCAACCCTATAACCAGATAATATTGCTTAATATATTTTGTTATACATATAGGTATACACACAATGCAATTGTCTTCATCTATGAGAGCTAAACGTTGTTAACAAAGTTTCAGTTTCATAGTTCCGCTAAATACATATAATAGGCATGAGCACAATGAACGAGGCTACACAGATTGTACATTTAAATTATGGATGCTAAATTTACAATATAATACGAATTTCTATTCTATTAGCAAGATTGTGCCTCTATACGGTATAGTTAATGCCTGCATTGTGTTATTGATGTAGAGATTGTCTGTACTCAGAATTTTGTAACTACTCTCATTATACATTCGTACGTAAATATATATTACCGAATACTAAGATCGAGGAGGACGTGACGAAGCTATAACTACACATGTTGATCGATCACAGGTTAAGCTACGCTTGACGCGGTCGGTCCTTAGTTTGGTGATCATCTTTGTCATAACGTGTTCCGCCGTGTTTTGGAAGGGACGTTAAGAACGTTAAATTGTGGGTCTCGGCTTTTACTCATACATCTTAGTCAGTCGTTCCGCATATTCAGAAGCTAAAAAGTCTGAAAACCAGTCTGACTAAGAGGTAGGTATCGTGAAGGCCAGGACAGAGGAGGTCAAATAGGCAGTTGTTCCGAGTAAAACTGTTGCATCCGGTTAGACTAGAGGCCGACCCTAACATATTAGGGAAAAAGGCTAGAATTTTGATGTGCCCAAAAGATACGGAACACATTACGCATTTGCTTGTTTTGTGGGCTACAGTTGTTATTTTAATTAAAGCTGTGATACTATTTGCACTGTAATTAATCTTCAACAAAACCCGATTTTAAAATAAACTATTTGAATTATTATAAGTTACTTTGAACACGGCCACAATATTTTTTGTATCGTTAGATCAAAAATACCATGAGGCACTGTTACGTAATGGTACCAATAATTATATTTTTGAGCCGTTTAGGGTCGAAATGAAATGCTACTGACTAGTACTGACATGAGAACCAGGTGCACGAGTTGTTTATAAAGAACTCGCAAAGCGTTTGGTCGACTTCACTCGTGATCAAAACGCTGGTCGGTTTTTTGCACAAAGAATTGAAATGGCCATTCAACGTGGCAAAGCTGCCAGGCTGCTGGGCACGTTCCCCGGTGACAGGGATGAACGCTTTGCATATGCATACTATCTTTACTAATATTATAAAGAGGAGAGATTTGTATGTACGCTTGTAATGAATAAACTCAAGAACTACTTGACTGATTTCGAAAATTCTTATCCCAGATTTACATAGGTCGCCTGAAATCGAAGGAACTACAAGTCAATTTGATAAATTATGTCTGTGTTAGATAGTATCTTCATTGGGAAAGGTTATAGGATATTTATCTACCATCACACAATGATTAATAGGAGCAGAGCAGTAAAGAAATATTCCGAGTCTAAATAACTAATCCGACTTTAAAAATCTTAGAACCACGCGAACGAAGTCGCTGGCAACAGCTAGTAATATATGTTTTATTTTCAGATTAAATCTTCGGTATATAAATTTTGATCTTAAATGTAGTTATAAAATGTTGTAAATGAGTAAAAGTTATTATCGTCATACCTATATCAATTTTACAAATTAAGTTACTTACTAGTTATTTTTATCAAATAAATGGACACATGTATACTTCTGTATTAACAAAACATTTGTGTTAAACGCACTGATCAAATCTGTCAGTTATCTGTATCTATTATAATATATCAACAAAATATTTCTATTAATTTAGTAGTTATTTAGTATACGAGGAATAAATTGAACATGTTGTGAGCATTCAGCCAATATTCTATAAGCTGTACAAATAAACAATGTTTCGGAATAGAATATATTAATTAAATTATTTCCACTCATGAAATTCATAATTATCTAGGATTAGCTTTATTGTTGACTCAATTAGAAATTTTGTAATATACAGGATGTGTTCGAATTTGAAATGTTTTCTTGATTATATACGTTCAAATTGTTTGTTAAGCCTAATTAATTAATGGACTGACTAATTCTCGTTTCGATATGAAAATATATGAGAATAAAAGTAGTTTGTGGTGTGTGTGTTTTTTAAGTTTTGGAATAGAGTTCGGCACCGAACCTTACTGACATTTTATTTTTAACCTGAAAAATACAATGGTAACCCTTGGAATAAAAAAAAA
>NW_020799612.1:0-24462 GCF_003590095.1 Trichoplusia ni | reverse complement strand
AGAATCCTTTAGTAAATTTATAGATGATAAAATTCAAAAATTTTCAATCTATTTCGGATAGACTTTTAAAATCTCTCTGCATTCGGCCTTAACTTTGATTCGGTTTTGTTGTTTTGGTCCAAAATTTATATACTTCCTCCGGTCTTCAAATTTATGGATGCATTTACCCCTTTTGGAAAAAGTAGACCAAATTATACGGTCCACCTTAACGTCTATTCTCAATGTGACTTTGGACGACCGAGCGTGGTCCCAAGCCACATTGCCGATTCGTTTTGGTGGACTAGGTATCCGTAAAGTTACCAGCTTGAGTTTGCCAGCGTTTCTGTCTTCAGTCCATAGCACTGAAAAAATTGACAAGAGAAATTTTAGAATTTTCTCTGGTTGATTTTCAGATCCTATGCATGTCGGAGGCAGTAAATAGTTGGAAAATGTCCTGCCCGGGCACGGATCTTCCCGCACAACTTTCTTCTCAGAGGCAATGGGATGAGCCGCTTTGCAGTTTGATACGGAATGAATTAGTTGAAACGTCACTCAATACTGCAGAGCGTGCTCGTCTCTTGGCTCTGGGAGAATGGGAATCGGGCCTCTGGTTACAGGCATTACCTTCAGCCAACATAGGTACGATGTTGGATAACAATACTCTCCGGCTCGCCATTGGTTTGCGTTTGGGTGTACAATGTGTCGCATCTCATCTTTGCCAATGCGGTGAAAGAGTCGATTGCCTTGGCCATCATGGCCTGTCCTGCGGCAGGAGCGCGGGGCGTATACCGCGTCATGCAAATATTAATGACATCATTCGTCGTGCTCTTGTCACTGCTGGTGTACCTGCCGTTTTAGAACCAATGGTTTGGTACGCAACGATGGTAAGAGACCAGACGGAATGTCATTGCTGCCTTGGAAATTGGGTCGGCCTTTGGTGTGGGACGCGACATGCGTCGACACCCTCGCGCCATCCCATGTTCTAAGTTCAGCGGTCTCGCCGGGCGCTGCTGCTGGAGCCGCGGAAGCCCTAAAACGGCGGAAATATAATAACCTTGTTGGTAATTATATTTTTGAGCCGTTTGGGGTCGAAACGTTCGGGACATGGGGACCAGGTGCACGAGTTCTTTATAAAGAACTCGCAAAGCGTTTGGTCGACTCTACACGTGATCAGAAGGCTGGTCTATATTTTGCCCAAAGAATTAACATTGCCATACAACGTGGCAATGCAGCCAGCCTTCTGGGTACGTTTCCCGACTTTGGCAGGGATGAGGATATCTTTTTCGACGCTTTGTAAATAATGCATATTTTTCTTTTATATTATATAGCTTTCAAAATGTAAATATTAGTTTAGTTTAGTTCATAGTTATGAAGAATATTAATTGATTCTAATATTTACTTAGTGCTTTTAACTGTAAAATAAAATCTACATATATGACCCTACACCCATTATAAAAAAACTACACCGATTGCAACTAATTGTAAAACCTGCAAAAACAAAGTATAATACCTTCACATAGGTACCTGAAACTACAAGCTTACTAGCTCCGTATACCAAAAACGAATCGAAACGAATTAATGGAGTGGAACGCGAGATCGTGAAGAGGCTTCAACGTACGCAGAACCACTTTTATCCAATTTTTTTCAACTCTCAAAACACTGCTCTCGCTCTAGCATTTTCTCCTACTGTGATTGCGCTTCATAAATCATTCAGGCCCAATAGTTAAAATTCGATAAATAAATCTTTTGTCCGGTTTCCGGAAAGGACTATTAATTTTCTCGAAAGCGCAAATAAAGAGGTTGCTGCATTTTTAAGGTATCTGACACAAAGGCAAAATTATTGGGTTTTATTGAATTATAGAATATTGAATTTATGGGCAACATTTGATGACAGACCATTATAATATTCGTGCGAAACTTTCGTTACCGAGTTTGCGGTGGGTCCAGAAAAATTGTTTAATAAAATAGACATAGAACTTACGGAGACCAATGTAATTACTATGTTTATTTTTTGGCCCAAATTGGTGTATTAATATTGTTTCTAAACTGGATTCCTCTTGGGTGTTTTCAGATGAATCTCATATTGCACAAACGTTGTTCATCTAAATATCAGTCCCCACGGGAATTGACCGAAACGAAACCCTTCTGCACAGTTTTAATTATCATTGATATATTTTTGTGGCAAATAAAATACTACTGCAACAAGATTTCTGTTAAAAATCGTGTTAGGAAAGTCTATAATACCGGCTATATTTATCTTCTTGTGGCTAAAAAAAACATTTGACACTTAAAAAAATAAAATACACACACTCCGTTTTTCGTCTAAATTTTTCGCATAAATTAAAAAGAGTGTACAATTGTTAACGCTCATGATATGAACGTAAGTGTTGGCGATTGTAGAGTATTTTGCTCTCCAATGCATTTTTACATATCCATATTTTATTTAGCCAATTAACTTACCAAAAGAAAATACATTTCCATTCCTACATTGAAGGTTATATAACAATTATATTATCGTTAGTACTTGCCTGGGATCTGATCCTTTGAGACGAAACTTTAGCCACTAGTATTAACGTACCTAATACATGAAGCACGCCCTTTCTTAGTCAATCGTGAAACATAATTTTGTTAACAATTGCGTAACGTCTGTCCTTTGTCTTAAGCATGGCATTGTAACGAGTTCAATCTTAAGTGGATGTTCCGAAGCGTTTGACCCTGAACGTTATAGTTCCAATTATTTGTTGTTTCAACGTTGTATTAATACCACTAAATGGATAATTTATTGATTTTGCTATAACTTTAAGTTCAGTAGTTTGTCTCTTTTTGGCATCTTTGTTATGCGGAGTACATTTTATTGTTTCGTTGCCAGACGTTTCAGTATTAGAATGATATAATAAACTTTTATGTTATGCTATTTTATGCTTTTTGTATGTATCGATATTTTTGACGGTATCTTGTCGATAGCTGTTGTTAGATCTATTTTGTGAACAAGAAACAACAGAAGAACAAAACAGAAGGCAACAGAGGCTTACTACTACTTCCTAAAGTAACGCTTTTACAGTTAAGTTAATATAAAAAGTGAAGCGAATTCTGCCAACGATTAAAAGGCTGGTCTGTATTTTACTCAAAGGATTAGGATTGCCATACAACGTGGCAATGCAGCCAGCCTTCTAGGCACGTTTCCCGACTTGGGTAGAGATAAAGATGTATTATTGACTCTCTTAAAATTATGCTTATTGTTCATTTTTTATTGATAATATCTCGTTTCACCAATACAATAGTTATGCCAATTTAAAGACTCATGTAGAAATAGGTGTAGCGGTGTAACCAAAATGTCCTCTCTTATATTACGATGATCTAAGTCGACTAATGACACGAGGAGCTCGTGGCTAAGCTATAACCGCATAAGTGATTCGATCACAGGTTAAGCTATGCTTGACGCGGTTGGTCCGTAGATGGGTGACCATCTTTGTCATAACGAGTTCCTCCGTGTTTCGGAAGGCACGTTAAATTTTGGGTCCCGGCTGTTATTCCTACATCTTTGTCAGTCGTTACAGGTAGTCAGAAGCTTGAAAAAGTCTGACAGCCAGTCTAACCATCTATCGTGTTGTCCAGGTAACTGGGTTGAGGAGGTCAGATAGGCAGTCGCTCCTTGTAAAACACTGGTACTTAGCTAAAACCGGTTGGACTGGTAGCCGACCCCAACATAGTTGGGAAAAGGCTAGGCCAATGATGATGATCTAAGTCGACTAATTTTATTTATATTCTTTCAATTTAATTAAGATAAAGACTGAAGGTCCTCTTAAGGAGTTACGTGAATCCAACAATACAACATTTACTCTCCTGCAAATTGATTTCTGCTAGTTCAAGAAAAGTGAATTAAACCATCTATAGTAGAAATTGAAGACAAGGCCTTACGTTTATTTATCTAGGTACCCTGTCCTTCAGACTAAAGAAATTACTTAGCCATCTAAGTGTATAAAAGTTTTTGATCTACTATTCTCTACGTTAAGTCTTTTATCGATACAAGTATGTGTTACGATAGAAGTAGGTACCTATGTATGTACGATGTATCAAATATATCGAAACTCACCTTCTCAAAAATATTATCTAGGAAATGTAACATATCTACGAATGACGACAAGATACAAGAACAAAATATTACGAGTTTTTGTCTGTTACTTGAACTGCGTTGATGTTCATAAATATAAGCATTGTGTGCTTATTTTTGTCCAGAATTATGTCCTTTTTAGCTTAATAAACAAAGTGATTAGCTCAACGAAAGGTGAACGCTATTGTTGAGCTCATCTAGACGGATACCAGACGGGGTAGATATTTAACATTAGTATCAACAAGAAATTCATACTAATTTGTTAAGTTTAATATAGTTTAAAAATGTAAACATTAGTATCGTAAATGTTGATGAGCATCAAAACATTCTGTAAATAAAATGCTATTTTTTCCATTAGTAAAGAAACAGTAAAAAAACTTTAATAAATCGATATGACACATGCACACGTTAAGTAACGACAACCATGAATATCCTCTTTGCTTTTACCAGTTTCATGCATGTTTCATAAACTGCTGCATTTTTTTAACTTAATAAATACCAAACGTTCCTCGTATTGGTTATCGCTATTGACAACTTAAGGAAATAGGGATAAATATGTCGAGGAGAAAAGTCTAAGCCAACATCTTTACAAGTTTTGCGCTTTGACCACGCTTCGTTTACTCTTTAAAACTTGTGCACCCAAGACTCGTTAGCCTCCTGATACATAATTACTTGCTAACAAGCTCATTGAAATAAGACGACGAAAAAATGTATAAAACATTTATGAATATTGTAACATGCAATGTTCAAAATCCTCTGAATACTTGACGCTAAGTTAAAGGAACTGACAGCAAATCATTTCATCTCAATGTGTCGCTTGTTGAAAATCTCTCGTGAATTTTTGTCACCTTCGCAGCTACTTACATATTTCCCTGTAATATTTCACGATGAAAAATATTTTAGTATCCATTTAGCCATTACGAAGTAATATATAACGGAACTTTCATTTATTTTCTTATTTTTGCAAATATGAAATACTGTTATACCTATTCAAAAATTGTTAGAGTATACCTGTTTTGTAAGATCATACACAGATGAAGTTTAAATTGTTTTTATCATTCAAACTATTGTTTGAAACACGAAAGATTCCTCTTTGTTGCGTACCTTGAATACAACAAGACTGAGTCTTTTCATTATGTACCTTAAAACTGCTATTCGAGCTTTGTTTAAGCGAAAAACGTTCAAAGATTAAAACATTCTAAAAGTGGAAGAGTTTTAATTCTATTTTCTCTCCTTTATTGTGAAAGAGTATGGAGCGTTCATGGTTCTCAAGTTCTTATAGACGAGGTTGTAATGGTTTGCAGTTTGTAAAAGCGTATCCGGCAATTGATAGCTAGTCGCTTGAGAGCACAATAGTAACCCGTTTATCTTAATTGCCTTACTGCCGGCATGTAGGTACCGTAAACTTCGATTACTTGTGTCGTAGCATCTGACCCGAATGAGTGATGAGGCGAGGGCCGTCACATGCACGTCTACATCTGCATTTGCATCTGTCGGCTTCAGAAACCATGTTTGTGTATCGGAATGCTAAGGTCACATACCTATTACTGCTTTACCATCGAAATACTTCAATTTCAACGAGGAAAACTGTCCAAATTTTCCGTTAAAGTACTTGAGCACAAAATAATGCAAAACAAATCTCTCTGTAAAATTTGACGGCTTTATCGTCGAAAAGACTGATGGAATTTGGTATGCAGATAGATTGAATCCTAGCGAAGGACGTACTTTTTATTTCGGAACCGCAGAAGCTTTGCCTCTGTGACGAAGTTGCATGCAGAGAGCTACAATTTAGGATTGCCTTGGAGTGTTCATTTGTTTTTTTCTCTCTATTTTAAGAATTTAAAGTCGATGAAAATAAATTTTGACTTTATTATTCTAGTAACTATTTGTTCGTGCGACGGTCCCCGACGAATATGCAAAGTAAGTGGATTTGTATGACTGGAATAGCGCTCTTTACATATCTTTATTCCGCAGTCGATTTCGAACTCCCCCATTAGTTGTAAGTTCGGTTTATTACACGGAAGATATGTGCTTTGTACAATCGCATCACATAATGCGTATCGCTATTTGGAGAGGAGACGTCGTCCAGTGCCAAACCTTTTGAATTTATGCCAAGACCATTATGAGGTGCTTGACTTATAATGTAGACAAATTGTGCATTGACTACTTCGATTAAGTCTGTACTTACCATTATTCAGTGTTATAATTGATTTGGATAAAAATATTATATGTTTCACTAAACAAAGGTATCTATATCTACCTACTTTTCATTTAACATCCATAAATAAGTTAAAGTGATATCTGGAACAATCAAAAACTTCAACTATTACAAACTGAGAGAAGAATGTCTTTATTCACATATAACCCTTTAACCCTTCTTCATTTAGTCAGTGCGTAAACTTAAATGACTGACGACGGAAGTTCAGAAACCATTAGTAAGCTTTTGGAGGTGTCCGGTAAATCTATCCAGGCACAACAATGGGCGGGACATAAACGTCCTGATCCACCCTACGTCCAATTGTCTGGCGCTAACAATAACTTCGCACATCATATCAGCCACCTACCGGCTATGTACCCTCTGTACGTTCAATACAAGTACATTATCCAGGCTCATGTAAGCCTATTGACACCTACTATGCCCGAAGGCCGCACATGATAATTGCTCGGGCAGTTAGGTCGGGTTAAATAGGTTAGGCATGATCGTAATCCCAGAGATCATAAAAGTGAGCGGACCCGAACCTACTTGTTTATCAGGCCTGGCTTTGATATTTCTCACTTTATGGCTGTTACATTTCTACCCTTTCGTAAAACTACATGTGTATTAACATAATCTTGTAAATCTTGTTGTAATAAAACACATTTGCATAATTTTTGAAACTAGCGTTTCAGAGTTATCAGTTAGGATTAATTTTAAACCCTTTAATCTCGGTGCGATTAATAGGTTGTGTAGGGATCTACTTTAAATGCGGTCTCATATATAGAGTGGTGTTTCTAGTGTATTATTCGATCGATACGAACATGAATTCATGGAAAAGCTGTTCAATTTAATTTTGGCCTTTCAACAAGCTTTTGGGTCCTGGCTCAGCGAAGCGATCGTTTTGTGGCGAGCGCTGACCTCGGATCTGCGGTGGCCGAACGTCAAGATGCGGCTTCGTTTGTCGGTCGGAGCGTTGTGCGACTACATCTATGTTTACTATCTATTCAATGCAAAGTCTCTCCTATGTAAATGTAAAAGTACCTTTACAGACTTTACACTTCGTTTCTGAGGCGAGATGTGAAAAATTCAATTGTAAATTCAACGTAGAAGGTATTTTAACGACCGCATAATACATACTGGGGACGAGTGTTCGGTGTGTGCCGAGTCCCTTCACAGGCACTGTTTAATTTAGATTACTGGGTATTAGTTCGGGTTGCGTTGGGTTTGGGTAAGATTATTGTTTGAACTGTGAACGTATATGTTTGTATGTGTGTGTAATTCGATTGTATTGCCTACAAGCGTCTGTGATATTCAATTTAAAGCAAATGAAGCGATAATTGCTTGGAACAAACTACTTAATTGCCAGAGTGAAATTAATTTTGTTAACATATGGATATTGTTGCTATAGTAATTGTGTATAAAGAGAAGAATTTATTAGTCTAGTGTAAGGATTAAAACATTGTGTAAATGTGTTAAGGATTAGATTTTCCCTGAAAAATTACTATACTTACATGTTTTCTTTTCGTTGTGATTTTGAACTCGGGAATAGTCGAGGCGTTGTCGTAAGATGTTTTTTTTTTATCAGGAGTTTGATATACTTAAAAGTTGCTTTGTCTGTCTAATGTCCAGTATTATTTGGTTAATTGCTATGTGGTACTTTAGGCTTAAGCCACATCAAATTACAAAATCAGTAGTGATATACAATATGTATATGTACATTCTCAAGGTTTAATTACACTAATTTGCTATGTTAGAGATTTATTACAATTGGGAAAATGGGATTTCATAATTAAAACGCGTAAGTAAATATTTTTCATATTATTTTATTCATTCTTTTATAATCGTCAGAATTGTACAACTAAATAATCACAGTTGAAACAAAACGTAACTATATATTGTAGGTATAATATAATTAATGTCTAAAATAAAACACAAATCGGTGTTCGTCGGCGAGATATCGCACCTCTTGTATTTTGTACTGGGGTTGTGTGCTCTGCTGTCTATGTGTGCGTGCAGCGTGGGGAGCATTGTGTACCTACAGCGTGCTTCCATCGCTCTGGACGGTACCGTCCAGTGACGTCACTATCCCGTATAGAATTACATCTGTGCCGTACAACTTGTCTTACAATTTTAACGTACGTATTTACAAGACCTTATTACGTAAGTTTCGTTGCAACCGTTCGATTCGTAATTCAAAAGAAATGTTTTACTGGATTTAGTATAGACCTTATTATTAATTTCGAATTACGAATCGCAAGTGTTGCGCCAACGTTTGCAGCGCTTAATCAATATTGGCTTTAGAATTCAAACAGCCTGCTCAAGTCGTGATGTGAAGTGAAAGTCACAGTAACTTACCTATCAACATTAAATTTACTTCGATTATTTAAACATGTATTATCACGAAGACATGACACCCGTCAACACTGACGGGAGACTTATAGTACATAACAAATGCTCAAATACAAAGAACGAGAAACAGTAGAGTGCACGCTTAGAGACAGCGCAGAGCTTGCAGGAGAAAACAGAACCTTGTGTGCCGCGGCACCAATGTCGGAAAACAAAACATTGCATTATAAAATAGTTCAAAAACTTACAATATACCGTTGTATAAGACAGAAATATAAAACTCGGACCCAAATCGCTATCGTAATTCGTCTATATGTATGATACTGGCAGTGTAATGATATCAATAAAATAATAATAACTATGAAACCCTACTTACATGAATAGTAATTAACGAGAATTGCTTTAATATTGATGTAGGTACTTGAATATTAATTATTTGTCTTTAGTGCAAACTAGAGGGTGAACTTACATTAGGTAAGTTATTAGAAGTCTATTAAAACCGAGTCTACAAAAATCTTAGGCTCCAAACACATAATAAAATCAGTCATTTTAACATAATTCAGTATTATTCTAAAATTTACACTGATTATAACTCGATGTCGAGGTGAGACAGTTTTTAGAACCATTTAATTATTATTATATTTTACTATAAATTCTTAAAAATTAATTTATAAATTAATGACTTCTACAGGTTTCAACAACTATCTCACGTCAAGACCGATGGAAATAGTATTCTAGCACAACACTCTTAATAACATAATACACCTGAACATAAGATCTATGCGAAAACAATTTAACCAATTGCTTGTCTTATTAAGTCATTGTATAGTCAACAGAACAATAAGTGTCATAGTTCTTACAGAAGTGAACATAAAAAGTGAAGAAGTTTCATTGTATAAAATTCCGGGATATATAGTATTTCCTAACACCAGGGAGGCAAGAAGAGGAGGTGGGATACTGGTGTATGTAAGAGAAGACTTGACTTTTACTACAGTAATGCCACAAATAGCACTAAAAGCAACAGAATTGACATATGGAAAACTTACAAATGGGAACAGAACTACACACATAATGGCTATATACCGACCACCAAACAAAAACAAGCTAATATTCATTGCGGAATTGGAAGCCATACTGAAACAAATTCCATTTTCAGAAGAATTATTATTAATCGGAGATGTCAACATTAATATAAGTCAACATACAGACACGAGTCTAAATGCTTATAAAATCATGTTGTGTGAAAGCGGCCTGCAAAGTGCAATACCTACGACCGAGGCGACGCGCGAAGCGATCGTGGACGGCCGGCTGAATTCCTCGAATATTGACCATGTGTGCGTGCGCGCGGGCCGCGGCCGGCCGCTCGATGCGCGCGCGCACTTGCTAACTTGTACCCTATCCGATCACTATATGGTTGGAATTAGCTTGGCAAAAATCGGTGAGGTATCCAATAATAATTTTAAAATACAAACAATTTTAAACGAAAAAATGGTTCGCGCTAGTTTAGAAGCAGTTGATTGGTCAGAATTATTGCAAATTAATTGTCCTAATTTAATGTATGAAAAACTACACAAGATTTTTGATGAAACATACAATACATGTAAAATAGAAATAATAAAAAAGGAAAAGAGAATTACGCAACCTTGGGTAGATAGTGAACTCAAAAAAAGTTAGAATATAGGGATTTGCTTTTCAGGGCTTGGAAATCTTCACCGAATAACATGAATAATAGATTAATATATACAAGATACAGAAATAAAGTAAATAAATTAATAGACATCGCTAAAAATAGATACAGACAGCTTGAGATAAAGAATTGTAATAAGAATTCTAGAAAAATATGGTCTAATATAAATAAATGGATAGGTAACCCTAAAACTAGCTTAGATAGTGTTATTTTAAAATACTTAGGGCCAACAAATACTGTTTATAATATATGTAATAAGTTCTCTCAAACCTTCACTGGAGAAATATTAAAAATTAAGCATAATTGCAATAACAATTTTCTAGATAGGAGCTCATATGTGAAGCCAATTAATATGTCTTTTTATTTTAGAAAGGTAGATGCAAGCACTATAGAAAAATATATAAATAAACTAGATTTTAATAAAGCACCTGGAATAGATAGAATTAGAGTACAGGATATTAAACAAGTCAAAAAACAAATAAGCCCAGTATTAGCGAAATTTATAAACATGTGTGTAGATAAAGGAATGTACCCGGATATTTTAAAGAAATCTATCATACGTCCTATATATAAACAGGGGAGCCACATAGACTATGGCAACTATAGGCCAGTCGCGATATTATCTGTATTAAATAAAATAACAGAAAAAGTAATTGTTAATGAAATAAGTAGTTACTTAGAACAAAATAATATAATATCAGAAGCACAGCACGGGTTCCGGCGTGGACGCAGCACCGCCACCGCGCTCACGCAGTTCACAGACTACGTCAACAACAGTCTCAACGAGGGTAAGTTTGTTGCTGCTCTGTTTATTGATTATAAAAAGGCCTTCGACACTCTGGACCACGAGGTGCTGCTACGAGCAATGGATGAATGTGGCATCAGAGGCCCCGTCAGCAGGTGGTTCAAGTGTTATCTGGAGAATAGGACTATCCGCACCTCGATAGACGGAACCACAGGAGAAGAGGTAAGCGTGAGTCTCGGTGTGCCGACCGGCTCCGTGTACGGCCCCGTTGGCTATATTATGCATGTCAATAGTGTCACTAACGTAATAAAGCATTGTAAGATGTTCATGTACGCGGATGACATGTGTTTAATGTATTCGTCCAATAACACAAGAGATGCACAAATGCATATACAGGAAGATTTTGAAAATATCATTAAATGGGCACATGATAACGGCATAATAATTAATTTCGCTAAGACAAAGGTAATGTACATCAGTTCCCCGTATAGTCACTACAATAAACAAGGTAAGTTAAGTATACCTATCTACGGACATACTTACGAATGTCTGCACCACAACAAAATAGGATGCCAGTGCGTAGCTATAGACGTAGTAGATAAATTCCGGTACCTAGGTTTGACAGTGGATAGTGAACTTAACTGGAAACTTCACGTTAATGAGGTATGCAATAGACTGCAATCAATCCTAAGCAAATTCTTTCATTTGAGTAGCTTTGTGAATAGAAAAGTTTTATATGTAGTATACTATGCACTCGTCGACTCAATAATTAGTTATGGACTAAGTAGTTATGGCCTCACGTTCAAAACGCAATTAGATCGCATTAAACAGTTACAAATAAGAATAATTAAATATTTAGTTAGGAAAAAAGTTAAACTAAAGTGCAAACAAAACTACGACGAATTATTTAAAATATGTGAAATACTACCAGTGCATGCAAAAGTAGATTACCTTATAGCATTAGAACAATAAGCTAAATATGTACAAAAATCCAATAGCACATAATTATCGCACTAGGCGGGTTGAACAGGGTAAATATGTAATACCATCTGTAAGAAATTATTATGGTAAAAGAACAAGGAAATATATAACTCCTGTAATATTTAATAAACTAGACTTTATAAGAAATATGTCCAAAGAAGTAAGCAAAGTAACTATTAAGAAAAGACTAAAAGAAGTATTAATATTATAAATAAACATAGGAGTAAGAACAGATCTCATTACAATTGTTAACCAAATAGAAATTTCAATAAGAATTAGTTGTAATAAATAATGGTAGATATAAACAGGTTGATGTTCCTAGAATATAAATTTAATTTTTATATTGTAATAGTTATAAGATAAAGTATATATATATGTGATTATTGTTTATATATAAGAATAATAAATGCAACTACACTCATTGTAAACTATAAAAACACAATAAAGAAAAATGTATAATTAAGAGCGCTATTATCGCCAACAAACTGCTTTGCAGTTTGGCGATTTTTTATGTAATTTCCTATTTTCTATTTTTTTTTAATAAATAAATAAAAAAAAAAAAAAAAAAATAAGTTATTGATATTTTCCTAGGTGCGACTAAATTTATATGTAAACATACGAATAAATAAAGTGCAAACACTTAACTCTACCGTCATCAGCTGCATCGATAATGCTAAGAAATTGGCACTGTCCCACTCATAACAGCGCACGCGCTGCGCCGGCTGACCACCGCGCACGACACGACGCGTGCGGGTCGGACGACCAACGTGGCCGACGCGACCGCCGCGGCCCGGTCGCACTCGCAGCGCACGGATCGCACCTGACGCACACACGCACGCACTCACTCACGCTCGACGAATGTCGCTTGCACGCACTCACACGCATACCTACAGCACTCACTTGCTCATAAATACACTCTCTCATGCTCACACGCAAACGAAAACTCCCGCGATCATGACTACTATTAGTTACCTAGTTACGAGTAGACCGTAGTCGTTTCCAAATACTATTTAACTAGCACTACACGGAGACATTAGGAGAGGAACACCGGTTACTGTACAGTTCGCTTACACGTTAAAGTTAAATTAATAGTTTCACGTTTAATTAAAATCAGGGGTAGTCGTTTCTAGGGTGTTATTGTATTTACAACCCCGTCGTTACAATTTCGCATAATATCAAATGAGCATTAAGTTACTCGATGTCCGAGTGGACCACTTCAAACATTATGTTATCTACCATTATTCAAAATATAACATATTCTTTTATTCTATATCGATTTCAGCGGCAGGGCCGACATTTTAAGTGATATCACGTAAAGCTGTGGACTTACAAAATACTCGTATAAATTATTCACATTTATAGCACACTATCTACAAACACCCACTGTTCAGATTCACGTCCGGCCCTACCGCAGAAATTCCTTTATCTCCGTTAACTTCCAATAAAATACTGACTCATAATATGGCTAATTCGAATAAAAACTTATATCAAATATTTGGTGAAGATGTAGTTTAAACATTATAAAAACGACGCAATTAAATAGGTATCTTAAACAAGTACTTAAGCTTAACATGTCTACCACAATAAATAAAGTCGTATAAAATTGTTAAGAGTTACAAGTTACGCGGCAAGGCATCACGTCGCCGGCTCACCGCACGCTCCGCCGTGACGAGAGCCCGCCGCACTTGTTTATTTACAAAACGAAAATCTGCGGGTGAACGCGCGTCGCCCCGAGATATCAGGGTTTCGGTGACTTATGGATACGATAGTGGGAGACAATTGACTAAATTAGCGGCGGGGTGTGTCGTGGGTGCGCCTACAGCTGCTCGTCCAGGTCCGGCCCGTACAGGTCAGCCAGCTTGTTGAACCGCGGGCCCCACGCGCCCAGGTAGTCGTACTCGTGCGTCTCGTCGTCCGTACCTAACACAAGCATGCCGCATTAGGATTTCATATGAATTATTTATTCGAACACGAAGACTGGAGATGCCTCAATTTTTCGCTTCATACATTGTAAATGAAACGCCGCAAGGCGCCGTCATAAATTTTAAAGTGGGATCGGAGGAACTAATTTTACGAGGGGTGGTGATGCATAGGATTTCGAAACTCACCGGATGCGAGCGATGAGAGTGATCCGGCGGTGCTACCGCCGCCCTCGTAAGCGTAGTTGCGCAGGTCGTCGAATGGCGGCGCGTTTGGGTCACTGTCAGCGCGCCGCTTGTGTTCCTCGATGAACATGCCAACGTTAGTCTCTCCTGGCAGCGGTACTCCCACGCCAACTCCTGGTGGGACGCCCACGGCTACGCCCATCGGACCCACGCCAAGCCCCAGACCCATTACAGGATCTATAACAAAAGATTATGTTAAAAATACATCCTAGTTTATAACTATTTTCATGTTAGAGTTTGCTCTAACATGTACACAAAGTACTTTCAGATGAAAACACGGATAAAAAAGTAAATAGATTTCTTACTTTACGAAAAAAAACGTAAAGTCTTTATAAAGCAAATAATTAATTATCATGGCAACCAATTGCAAACATGTACAAAACAACAGCCTATTCGCAGACAGCTGAAACAAATGGTTCCGGATGTAGCGCCGTAATCCCTTCGCTGCTCACGCTACCCGCGTGAAACGACGGGCTTGGGCGCCCCGTCGTTTGTAACCTTTGCACAACATATTATGTTAATATAATGGTGGCGGGACTGCTTAACGAGGACCCCTTCTTCGTATCCCGCCGAGCACGTGAAGGCCTGACAACAAGTCAGTCATCACGGCCATTACAAATCCGACAGCCTGAGTCCCGACTTAGTTTATATCGCGGCTTTTGGGGACTTATTTAGTTTATCTTTACTGTACCAGCATTTTCGCTAATTGGTTTGTAGAGGTCAGGCGGTAGTAGTTCCGCGAAATTTTGTGAAACTATACCGAGTGCTTAGATTGAAAGCCAACTAAAATTTAATGCTGGAAGTGTGTTTAGATTGTACGACGTCCGTATTCTTGGAAGTTTGTTTTGTGTACCTGAAAATTCCTGATTTATTTGAAGCACTATGACCAGGAAAACTGGTCAATTTTCTTTCAACAATCTAACTTGAAAGTTTTCTATAAATGAATTACTGTTTTTTACTTACAGGGTAATTTAGTAGGTGCATGATCAGGCAGTGGTCCTCCGATGGGTATCTGAAGCGGGGTGATGTCGAAGGCCGTCATATCATCTTCGCCGCCTCCTTCATCGTCATAATTAATAATGTTCTCACGAACATCGTCATCAGGTCCAGGGTACTTGATGTGAGCCTCCCGACGTCGGTTGTATACCACGAACACTAACACCAGGACTGGTGACCAGAAAACATAGATTTAGGGCAGTCCAAAATGTATGCAATGATGCGGAAATCACGAAAGCAGACTTGTAGTTATTTATTCATGTTCAAACCGACAGAGTTTCGCATGTTGTTGCTATGGTTGAATAAACGATCTGAACAGCATATATAACCACAAATCAAATATTAGTAGTCAAAAGATTGAGTTGCACTGAATAAAATCATAAAGTATGAATTTGATTTTCCTTTAAAACGGAATGCTATAAATGGATCTGAGGAGTTGAAAAAACGCGATTATGTGCATTTCTCTAGTTAAGTTAGTTTGAGTCGAGTGACCCGGCTGCTACGGGCGAGCGGATGTCTCGTAGTCGTTTTGTAAATGCGTTTTTCCTTGCTTTTTATTACAAATGTGCCCTACTCTATCTCGACGAATCGCATGCTCGTATTTGCATCTCTTTTATAGCTCAATTAATAATGAACTCGATATTCCAGCGTCAAATTGTCACGATATTACCTACATCTTGTTTAATAATTTTCATAAACATTCCAACTTTATGTACTCTTTTGGTATTAGTTGTATTAATGTTCAAAGTACGCGTAACAGCGTTTAAATTGGGAAAGTTTTTCATAGTCAAGTTGTATCAGAGAAGACTGTCAGCGCATATTAAACGTTTTTGTAATAAATTGCGCTGTAGAATGCAATATTCTTTCATGTAATAAGGAAGAATTTAGTGGGGCATCTGTAATGTCTATCAACCCTCATGAATAAGGCGTCAGTTAATAATGTGTGACAGCTATGGGGTTTGGGGATGTTCCTGAGCAATACAACTATGAAGATATGTTGAAGAATATTTTACGAATAAGTAGAGATGGCTGGTATATTGTGTCGAGATCGTTATTTAACTTAATTCTGCAATATTTGCCGCGGAGATAACCGACAAGCATATTTAATAAAAATAGGTTAATAATTAATTACAACTATAAAACAACACAAACTATGGTGTTTATTAATTTGCTAAACAAATATTGATAGTGATAAATAACTTTGTCCATTAGTCATATTTCACAGCTATTTGTCATTTCGAAATTGATAATAGCAAGCTTAGCGTCAGGAACTGTTTCAGTTATTCCAATTTCCGTTACATAAGCATTTATTGAATTAAAGGGGGCGGGCCTCCAGGCTCCTGATTTTAGAATCGAGGCATTGCAGCACTTGATGGATAATAACTCAATTACTTTGATTGACGAATTACACAACATAAATTATTTATTAAGTTAAGTGATGCGAAACTCAACCTGATTTAAATCGAATTCGATGAATGCTTGTGGTTTTTATAATGAGCATACGTTTATTACACAAAATACATTTAATATTACTGTAAATTCAAAATTCCTGAGTATGTAAGATAATTAATATTGCTGCTCCTTAAAGTGGTGAGTTATTCAATGTATCGTTATACTTAATAAGCTATTTGTGAAATCAACAGGGAGTGCAAAACCGCTATACACAACAACACAACACGTCTAGTTACGGGAATATACTAATAATATTAACAGGGTGAGAAATTACACACGTTTATACTAGTCGTACCACGAATAGATGGTTTTATTGTTTCATGATTAATGTGACGAAGAGTCTTAGTTGTAATTATATGGGACGCGGAATGTTTTCAATAGCATGCAAATAAAGGTATGAATGTGGTGCTCACCTAAAAGCATGAACAAACAAACAATGATAGCTATAATAAAATCTCTGGATGGTGTGATGATCCCGGAGGCTAGCAGCTCGAGCTCGCAGTCGTGGCCGGTGTAGCCGAATGCGCACACGCAGTCGTAGCGGCGCGCCGGCTCGCGGTCCACGCACGTGCCGCCGTGCCGGCACGGGCTGTCCGCGCACTCGTTCACGTTGGCGCACGTGCCGCCCGCGCGCACTGACCCCCCGGGGCACCTACACACCGCGCTCTTTACCTCACCGCTCTCGCGACTCGCCGCGCACTGAGCCCCGACCCCATATAGCATGCACTACTGTATTACATTTATCTAAGACACGGCTACATATACACATATACGAGTAGGATGTTAGTGATGAGTGTGCGTTAGTGATAGTGCGTCGGGATGACCGTCTAGTGGGACACGCGTTAGCGTGACTACGTTAGTGCTCACTCATGATAATGAGGAGGCAGACGAGGATGGCCGCGAGCGCGCCCATGCTGAGCTTGAGCGTGCGGCCCTCCTGCACCAACTCGCAGTTCTCGCCCCAGAACCCTTCGGGACAGTGGCAGCGGTAGCCAGGCTCGCGGTTCACGCACGAGCCGCCATTGCGGCACGGGAAGTACAGACACTCGTTCTTGTCTACGCATCCCTTGCCGTCCGGAGACAATACCAAACCCTCACCGCAACTAAACACCATTCCAATATAATATTTACATTTCTAAATATATTATTAGTAGGTATAATTAAATAAATAATGTGTATAAATATATGTTATTTTATTACTAGCTACAAAAACTATGATATGTTAAATAAATACATAAAACAGGATTAAATAAATGTAAATAAAAGGTTAATAATATAAGTCGTAACTCAGTGCGCGTTTAAAATAAAATGTATAAAAGAACATGATTATAAATTGTATTGAAGTTTCATTAGCCTTTAGGCTGTATTCAGAAATATAAATGAAAAAATTTAATATTTAATGAAATCCATTATAAATCAGATTCAATTTACTTAATTTATATTAATTTATTTTATGAATTCGACGATGACAGTTAGTATTAATATTGGAGGTAATTAAAAAATCTAAGTCAATTCGCTCATTTTGGAGTTTCGAACCCAAAGAGGATCAGGAAATTAACTTTTCGAATGGATGGTTAAGTTTCATATTTTTATTAATATATTGAACTAGTAACTCACGTGCATTCGTATTCATTCCAGAGATCGACGCAAACAAAAGGTTCCGTGCAGTGAACGTTGATGCAAGGACTGTTTGATGGGCAGTTACGGTCGAGATTTCTAGCCATAGTTGCCTGACCCCACTGGGTGCCATTCATCGCTGGCGGTAAAGGTAGATGTTTACCCTCTAATCTGATATCGTCCAAACAACCTTTCTGGAAGTCGGCATATACTTCAAATGTCCGAACGCCAGTGTACTCAGCTTTGCCACCAGCATACACGCCCTCCTGCTTGTCTACAAGTAGCCACTGATGACCCTCGAAGTAGAAAGTCTCGTTGTATCGGCGTCCTTCTCCGCCATCGATTTCCAACATTGCAGCGCTTCCATATCGGCTAACACGAGCAATATGCCATTGGCCGTCATCAACAGCCACAGAATTCAACCATACATCGCGTTCTTCGGTACGCAGTGAGTTTAGATTATAACGGAAGTGTAATCGCGATTCCTTGACTTCCAGTATTCCATACTCCCGGTTGTGTTGATCACTAACTCTGAATAGTTCACCATGAGGCTCACGCGTTCTAAATCGCAGCTGAATTTGTGTGCTGAATCTGTCAGGTTCAAAACTCAGAGCGAATTTTACATAACTCTGAGGTCTAAAACTGGTCGGTGTGGTTGGTAAGTTACAGGAAGGTCCAGTCCAACCAGGTTGGCATTGACACCTGGCCTCAGAAAAGCTTCCAACACAAGTGCCATGTTCCCAACACCTTGAAGTAGTGTCCGCTTGGTTACATATTTCGTCTGTTTGTGGGCAGCCTGCTACAGAATTCCTTGATAGTCCAGGATGGGCTAAATCATATAACTTGCTGTTATGAATCAGATTGCGTATACATCCGTCAAATCCTTTGCCGATTGGCATGTATTGCCAATGATAGTGTGTTGGATCAAAGTGTTCGATGTATAAACCACCTATCTGCAGAGGCGCATTGACATTCAAATACTCATTGAAAGGCGGGATTGTTCCGCTAGCTTGGCACGTCGAGTCATCAAATTCAGGTGGAGTTCCATCTTCCATCTCTTGAATGTCAGCTGATTTACAGAAGTCAACTATCATTCTCACGTTTTCTGTGTCCCAGAAGATATCTATTCTATGCCACTCGCCATCATCCAAAGACTTCTTTGTTTTAACTCTGAGTTCTAAAGTCCCAGAACCAAAATCTATTAGAAGTCTTGGATTGCCTCTTTCTAGCTCCACAGAGATGAAATCTGATACCATGATTTCTTCCGGTTCAGGTGGGACGATGGGCCCATTGTAAAGTAGTACACCTTCTGACTTTCTTGTGATAAATTCGAAACTTAAGTGGGAACTGTCACACATTTCTAGTGCAGGGTACCAAGCCCAACCTGTTCCTCTAAAGCTTCTGGATGTTTGCTGACATCTTGGCCCGGTGTAGCCAGGAGGACAAGAGCACGTCAGTCCATATTTGCCTTCTATACATCTACCGCCATTGTAGCATGGCGAGTTGCGACATGTTTCCGCTTGAGTGAAATTGCGGGCACCACAGGTACATTCGGCAATAACGTCTACTCGGACACCCACGAGAGCAGTTTTGTTTGAGTTAACCATATACGGTAGGTTACTTATATCCAAAACGTTAGTGCAAGATCCTTCACACATTTGGTTTTCGTACAAACACTCATCGATACCAACCATAGTTATGTTAATTCCCACAGCCCTCTCTATTTCTTCTCGGTGCATAAGTACAATACCATTTAATCGGATAGGTTTATAATAATGAGCTCCATGTGCGGAGAATCGAATATCCGTAACAGGCGGGTGCTTTTTCCTAAGCTGAACACTGAAAATATCAATGTTTTCGCGTTCAGTATTTAGTAAGTCTGCCAATTTGTCCTTAAATATGTCCAATTTGCTTCTTGAGACACTAAGCGTTTTGTAATTCCAGACCCTTATAAAGTCTTCATCTGATATTCCAGATATACGGATCGATCCGGAGTTTATTATGGCTTCGTGCGATATCTCTTTTACATAGACTGTAACGTTGGCAGGTACATCCGTTTGCGTGTGTTTTCGATCATAAACTTTAAACTTCAGATGATATCTACCTTCTCTAGTTTTATGTCGCATTTGTACCATACCAGTTTCTTCGTTCAGTGTAAAGTTTGGATGTTCTGAACTTTCCCAGAAAAACTTCTTATCTGGTAGATCCCAATCATCTAGATCATAGACATATACTCGACCAATTTCAGTATCTGGTGCCTGACCTTGATAACTATAGACAAGAATTTCTTTGGAGCCCGGTTGCATTTTATTATCATTGACATCACCAATCACAACAGTCAATGTGCTGGTTCCAGTCATAGCAGGGTTTCCATGGTCTTTGATGATAATAGGAATAAGATATTCCTTTTGCTGCTCTCTGTCAAAAGAGCGTAAAGATGATACAATAGCCATTCCGTCACCGTTGGCACCTTTTTGATCTTGCTCAACTTTGAAAGAAGCTCGAATAATATCGTCAGCACCAGGGTCAAGCCTAAACTGGAATGGTGGTCCATTGCTCTTTGACCTATCGTCGTCATCAGTCGCTAATATTTCCGCGACTTTTTTAGGCGTTATATGTTCGGTCAATACAGGTCGGTAGTCTTTTAAGAATGTAGGCGCGTTGTCATTTATGTCCTGCACTATGACTGTAAGAGTAGCAGTAGCAGTCCTTGGCGGCACGCCATCATCAATGGCCAATATTTTTACTTGATGTCTAGGGGTATCTTCTCTATCCAATGAACGTTGTATGCTGACAGTACCTTCTTGGTTAATAGAGAACTGCCGTTTTCTGTCAGATGATCTGTCGATAGCATATGAAACTTTGCTCTTGCCTCCCTGATCTGGATCAGTAGCTTTAAATGTTTCTAAGCTCTTACCAACTTCAGCATTCTCATACACCGATACTTCTATGTTAGCTCTTTCAAACTGAGGTTTATTGTCGTTTATATCTCTAAGTTTAACAACTACCCACGAGTAAGCTACATGATATTTATCGTTGTCATTATCTTCTCCTTTATCATTAACTTGTATCCTAAATCTGAAGCCATTACTTTGTAATTGGTCTTCATAATCTAACGGCTGTACAATTTTTAACGAGCCAGTGCCGTCATTATTTCTAACCATAGTAAATTTATCAGCACCATATCCACTATTTTCAATAACTTTATATTGGAATTTATTCGTTTCGTCTTCATCATGAACTGTTACAGTCAAGATAGGCATTTCAGGCAAGTTAGTTCCATCTGTTTCGTCTACTTCCGTAAACCATTCGTCTTTCGTAAATTGCGGTGGCATATCGTTTATGTCTTTGACTCTTATAGAGGCTGTACCTGTCCCTTTTAACCCCCCACCATCGGAGGCTACTATTTGTATTGAATAGTCGGGCGTCCTTTCGCGATCAAGACAGCACACTGCGGTTTTAATAACACCTGTTTCAGGTTCGATTTCGAATATCGGTGAGCCGGTTTCTTCTTCTATTACATTTTTCTCAATTGAATACCACAGCTTAGCATTATTACTTTCTGCAGGGTCATCATAGTCTATGGCTGTCATTGTCATAACGACCATACCGGCTGTGCCGTTTTCTGTGACATTACCGAAATATACGCCTTGTGGGAAAATAGGGGCATTATCATTGATGTCTTTAAGATTGACTTGTACATCTGCGTACCCCACTAGGCCTTCACCCCCTTCATCTTGGGCAAAAACTGTAAATCTCCATTGAGGTCGCCCATTAGGTTGATCGCGATCTAAGGGCTGTAGACAAATGATGAATTTAGTGAAACAAAAAACAAAGTGAAAGAAATCGTTTCCTTTTATTTTGATTACATTCGCCCACTATTACTTTTTATGGTAACGGATTGTGTTACATTTAAACGCTATCAAAAGGGTTTGGCAAATACAGAGATAGTGTTTACTTGGTGATCAGCAAACAAACCGATCCTAAACTCACAGTAAAGTTAAAGTCACAAGTAAGTATCTTTTGGTACTGAGGCGGGACCGAAAAAGTATTCCAATTTTCTAAAGAGTAGGTAATTAACATTCAGAGGACATTCGGTTTTTCTCATTTCAGGAATATCTGTGTCCAACTTACGGTGAAAATGGAACGCAATAAATGTGTGATTGCATTGTGCATGCAAAGTGTGCGTCCCGTTGGCCAGCTATCTCTGTTCACGAGTTAGATACTCTCATTCCAATGCCAATAGCATCAGGTGTACCTACGCCCTAGGTATGATAGCACTCGACATGTATTTTTCTATTAAATCTAAAACTTACTTTGAGGACGAATATTTCTCCCAGTGGTACGGTTGATGTCGAATTTGCTATTAGCAGGATTGTCAGGATCGATACCCTGACCGGTGAGGAAATAAAACTATGTTCTGTTGTCTGTCTTTATCACCATCAGTAGCTGTAACCTGTATTATGAAAGAACTATATGTCAGTTTTTATTTTATAGGAAAAATACAATGAATGTATTTAAAAGATAGGAAAGATTACATTATCAAAAGCAACTTACTATAATCAACCGTTTTGGATATAAATTAGTTTTGCCGAAATACCATTAGAAAGCAGGCGAGGAATGGTCGAATATTTACCTGATAGTGGTGTTAGTACGTTCAATACAAATTGCCTTTGGCTCTGTGTTGTGCTCGATATAAATTCATGATGCTAGTTAGGAAAGTTTTGAGTTTAATCAATGGAAATATCTCCAGGCAAAAATATTCAGGCAAACTAAACTGTTGTTATTTACTTTTGTAAAAACTATGTTTAGATACTTGAAAACCATAAAAGAATTAGAGATCTGTTAGGTTGTGCTTATCGCAGGTAACTTTGCTATTTATTTAATGATGAAGGCTAGGCTAACTACCTCATTACTTTTATATGTTTACCTTCCTACTTAAACCGTTATCCGTTCCAAAGAAATGTAATATTTTGAACATAAATATACCGGGAGCAAATTGACGAGAAGGTCGCATAAATATTACATCATAAAAGTTATTCTCAACTTATTTGTACTAATGTCTTTTTCTATACTTTTTTTTATGTTTATCAACCTATCTATAATTCGTCTCGGCTGTACAATGTTTTCCCATTACATTTTCGCAGTAATATGTTGACTTATTCGAATTCTCAGAATTTTCCTTATGATGTCGCCATAAAACCTGCAAAACAACTTTAATCTGGGGCTGGATGTGAATTACTATGTATTTTATAGTGGCGAATCTCCTGCGGAAGTTCTTCGAAGTTTATGAACCCCAACACCCCGTATTGTTTGCATCGGCCCCTAGCACCGGAAGCATCGCAAACTTTGTTCTTTTAAGGACAACGAAGAGAAAGTCGACGGAATTTTATCACTATTTGAGGAGATGAAGTAAAGTGAATTTTAAAGTTGATATAAAACTGGAACACGTCGGATAAAGGCGAATAAGGGAACTGCTTGAGGAGAATGGGGTAATCGAGAGACGTGTGTCAAATTCATAACAATAGTTAACAGTTTATTGAGTGTTTTATGGAGAAACTGATCCTTGTAAAATTAGGATACGTAAACTTATGGCAACTGAAATGTCCAATTACGTCAGACTGGCGGGAGCGTCTGAAATGAAGAGGGTCGACGTTTGCGTAATTACTCGGATCATTTGCGAATCTCACTCCAATTATAAAAAAAAGCTTGTCACTACAAGCGACTTGGGACAAGGGCTTTTCTTTTAGTGAACGGTCAATTTTCATGATTGAGTATAAAAGTCAAGGCAAGTTGACTTTGAAACAGTTTCGTACAAGAATTTAACTACTAATTTTGTCGTATTTTTAAATTGTGAAAGGCTAGTCATTTCTTTCTCGCAGTGTAAAAATTTCGAGAGCCTAAATTAAAGCTATTTCTTTACCTTCTTAAAGTTGCGAGTTTTATGATAAAAAGGCCACATAACTAAGTGTCAAAGTACATTATATGTTTGAAACAGCTATCTCACAACACAGAGACAAAGTTGAGCAAAAGCAATTTAAAATATTTTCCCGTTGTTCAGGTGCTCATATGTTATTGACAGGATTTGAAGAAGTTGTGAAACTAGAAAGCGTATAGAATATATATTCTAGAGATACCAAACATGCTGTGAAACTCCACTTTGGCGTTCAAACTGTAACGATGCGT
>NW_020799611.1:0-26942 GCF_003590095.1 Trichoplusia ni | reverse complement strand
AAACGAGCCTCAACAACGATTCATGGCTCGTTATCTAAGCACACGAGTACCGGCGCTATCAGCCAATGGTAATGTTTGTGCAGGCACTGATTACTACTTTGTCGTATTTTATGTAGCTTTGCAAAACCTTTTGTAAATTCGCTTCGATAAACCCCTGATTGGTTCGAGTTATGGTTTTAGTTTTTTCTTGTTTATGATTGGCATTCTTAACCCTAGAAAGATAATCATATTGTGACGTACGTTAAAGATAATCATGCGTAAAATTGACGCATGTGTTTTATCGGTCTGTATATCGAGGTTTATTTATTAATTTGAATAGATATTAAGTTTTATTATATTTACACTTACATACTAATAATAAATTCAACAAACTATTTATTTATGTTTATTTATTTATTAAAAAAAACAAAAACTCAAAATTTCTTCTATAAAGTAACAAAACTTTTAAACATTCTCTCTTTTACAAAAATAAACTTATTTTGTACTTTAAAAACAGTCATGTTGTATTATAAAATAAGTAATTAGCTTAACTTATACATAATAGAAACAAATTATACTTATTAGTCAGTCAGAAACAACTTTGGCACATATCAATATTATGCTCTCGACAAATAACTTTTTTGCATTTTTTGCACGATGCATTTGCCTTTCGCCTTATTTTAGAGGGGCAGTAAGTACAGTAAGTACGTTTTTTCGTTACTGGCTCTTCAGTACTGTCATCTGATGTACCAGGCACTTCATTTGGCAAAATATTAGAGATATTATCGCGCAAATATCTCTTCAAAGTAGGAGCTTCTAAACGCTTACGCATAAACGATGACGTCAGGCTCATGTAAAGGTTTCTCATAAATTTTTTGCGACTTTGAACCTTTTCTCCCTTGCTACTGACATTATGGCTGTATATAATAAAAGAATTTATGCAGGCAATGTTTATCATTCCGTACAATAATGCCATAGGCCACCTATTCGTCTTCCTACTGCAGGTCATCACAGAACACATTTGGTCTAGCGTGTCCACTCCGCCTTTAGTTTGATTATAATACATAACCATTTGCGGTTTACCGGTACTTTCGTTGATAGAAGCATCCTCATCACAAGATGATAATAAGTATACCATCTTAGCTGGCTTCGGTTTATATGAGACGAGAGTAAGGGGTCCGTCAAAACAAAACATCGATGTTCCCACTGGCCTGGAGCGGACTGTTTTTCAGTACTTCCGGTATCTCGCGTTTGTTTGATCGCACGGTTCCCACAATGGTTAACTTATACGGTTCTTGTAGTAAGTTTTTTGCCAAAGGGATTGAGGTGAACCAATTGTCACACGTAATATTACGACAACTACCGTGCACAGGCTTTGATAACTCCTTCACGTAGTATTCACCGAGTGGTACTCCGTTGGTCTGTGTTCCTCTTCCCAAATAAGGCATTCCATTTATCATATACTTTGTACCACTGTCACACATCATGAGGATTTTTATTCCATACTTACTTGGCTTGTTTGGGATATACATCCTAAACGGACACCGTCCTCTAAAACCAAGTAACTGTTCATCTATGGTCAAATGAGCCCCTGGAGTGTAATTTTGTATGCACTGATGGATAAAGAGATCCCATATTTTTCTAACAGGAGTAAATACATCGTTTTCTCGAAGTGTGGGCCGTATACTTTTGTCATCCATTCTAAGACATCGTATCAAAAATCAAAACGATCACGACTCATTACAGAGACGTACACCATTGACAAAGATCGATCAAAGAGGTCATCTGTGGACATGTGGTTATCTTTTCTCACTGCTGTCATTACCAGAATACCAAAGAAAGCATAGATTTCATCTTCATTCGTGTCACGAAATGTAGCACCTGTCATAGATTCCCGACGTTTCAATGATATCTCAGCATTTGTCCATTTTACAATTTCCGAAATTATCTCATCAGTAAAAAATAGTTTGAAGCATAAAAGTGGGTCATATATATTGCGGCACATACGCGTCGGACCTCTTTGAGATCTGACAATGTTCAGTGCAGAGACTCGGCTACGCCTCGTGGACTTTGAAGTTGACCAACAATGTTTATTCTTACCTCTAATAGTCCTCTGTGGCAAGGTCAAGATTTTGTTAGAAGCCAATGAAGAACCTGGTTGTTCAATAACATTTTGTTCGTCTAATATTTCACTACCGCTTGACGTTGGCTGCACTTCATGTACCTCATCTATAAACGCTTCTTCTGTATCGCTCTGGACGTCATCTTCACTTACGTGATCTGATATTTCACTGTCAGAATCCTCACCAACAAGCTCGTCATCGCTTTGCAGAAGAGCAGAGAGGATATGCTCATCGTCTAAAGAACTACCCATTTTATTATATATTAGTCACGATATCTATAACAAGAAAATATATATATAATAAGTTATCACGTAAGTAGAACATGAAATAACAATATAATTATCGTATGAGTTAAATCTTAAAAGTCACGTAAAAGATAATCATGCGTCATTTTGACTCACGCGGTCGTTATAGTTCAAAATCAGTGACACTTACCGCATTGACAAGCACGCCTCACGGGAGCTCCAAGCGGCGACTGAGATGTCCTAAACGCACAGCGACGGATTCGCGCTATTTAGAAAGAGAGAGCAATATTTCAAGAATGCATGCGTCAATTTTACGCAGACTATCTTTCTAGGGTTAATGGTGTTGTTGTTTAAAGTTAGGGAACTGGAGGTCAAATTCAGATATTTTATACTATTTTCAATTGGGTCGTTACTGACTGGGGTTTTAGTCATCCAAGTCATGTTTGGCAACGAATGAAATTTATCACCCTTTCAGAAGTCTCGTCTTATATAACGTTGTAAGATGAGACTTCTGAAAGGGTGTCTCAAGAGTTTCTAGTCAAATTCTACGCATAGAATACGTAGTAGTAGTACCTTACATGCTTAGCTATGTGTCCCTATTTGAACTACAAAACCCCTGAAGTCACGCCATTTTCCAGGAGCATGAGCTAGGCACTACAAACGTAGTTATTTGGTTAATTATTCAAGAACGACAAAAGTAAACTTTTACTTATGCCATGATGATAATGCCGCCTCGTAGTGGCTCGCGTTACAGAAATGTATTCGGGTCGCATAGCTACTCAAACACTGTCTATTGCACAAGGAACCCAATTATTATAGTGTAGCTAGTTTGGCGCGTGGCGCTACTTTATAAATAATTTTATCATATATTATATCTAATAAACCCGGTTCGACTAAAGATTCATTCAAAATGTTGTATGAGATTGAAGTTTTACAGAATCCCCATGGGCACTAGTTGATCCCCAAAGTGCCAGAGACTAGCTAACTTATTACACAAAATTTCTTCAGAATCTGTTGTTAACCAACGCGATCTAATATAGCTTTCAAGATTTGGCTAAAAAAACCCAAAAAGGTTCATCTAGTAATCTCTTTAAATTGAGCATATATACTTTAAGGCATTCTGTAAGGCAGCCAAAACAAACCTTTCAAATCTGTTCAGTTCAAAGTGCTCAAGCATAAATATTCAATCGATTTGAATCTATAAACGGGTGCTTTCTAATCTTTGTTCATTCTGTTTACAAATACGTCAATAACTTCTGACCTAACTCTCGTACACGGGGATTGCATTATCAGAGACATCACGTTAATTATATGATATGTCATGCTTTCGATACTAGTCTTAGGTGATTAGATAGTGAAAATACTCGCTCTGCATGTGATAGGCCGATTATGCGTAGTTCGAAAATAAGAAGCATAATCTTTTGCATGAGAGTCACATGTTCAGGGAAAGGTGTGTTCAAAGAGTAATTGTTTGATAAAGAGTTATCAGATTAGATTATTCGAAATTTCTCTTTAAATAGAAAAAATATAATACGATTATTAGACAGAAACGCTTCTCAATAAGTGAAAATGGCGGGCTTTGTGGGTACAAAGGGTGCATTATTATGCTAACACATGAATGACTTTATCGATCGAACGCCATCGTAACCGGGACTTCCCCAACAGGAAAACCCAAGACAGGTCAAAACCTGAACACATATTCATATAGTTTATTGCTTGTTTATTTATTGATTTATGTACAGAATATAAAAAGAATATGACACAAAAAAGAGACTTAAAAGTACATCATTATGTACCCAAATATACTTTCTAATTATCTGATCACTAGTCTTTAAATTAAGAACCTTTAAAAAATGATCAGGTAAATGACACCGTGTTAATTAAAATATATTTTTTAATTTACAGTCATTTTTGTCTTTGGTGTCTACAAAAGATATTTCTAAGAAAAGAAAGCACACTATAGAAAAAGTAATCACTGCTTATGGTATTTAAAAAAAAACAGAAAATAATTGTAAAAGAATGCCATGAGTGAACAGGTAGTAACCTATTTAGATACGCTTTATACATGCCATTTAAGTTTATTGGGTTAATTAAGTATAATAATGAGCTCAACCTATCGATGACCAATTAGTGGATATCTATTCCAGAAATAAATTATTGTAACCGTAATAAGTGCGTCCTTGACCGTGACATATTGACCGTATACAAATGATACAGATTTGAAAACCATAAAACATTGAATGAGTCCTATTACAAAATGCTTTATCAGTCTTTAGCTTCTGGTTAATAATTTAAGGTCTAGAAATCGGGGTAAATTTAAATTTAAATCCAAAATATTTTGACAACCTCATTCTGATTGTATCAGTATCCAATATTAATTATCTTGTTGAAAACTATACATTATTGATACTAATAAATAAATTTAAACATCTTGTTATACAATAAATAGCGTAAGGAAAAATAATAATTAAAATAAAATTGCCGTACTATAGAAGGTGTACATGTTTCAGACGCTTGATACCATTAAGAACAAAAAAGCCAAGATATAATGAGGCAATCAACATAAAAAAATTAAACAATAACATCTAATCGGACATTAAGTGCGTTCCTCCATGGACCCTGACTCCAATTGAGCCGGATATAAGATAGTAAATTACAAGGAATATTAGACCACAACAACAGATAAACCGAGAATAGCATGACTCAAGTGTTGAAACATATTTTTCAACCTAACTTACTATCAACTTCTCTCTTGTTGCCACGGCCAAAGAGAATCTTCATTCAAACAAACAACCCAGCGAACAAAACATAGAGTTCCTTTCGTGCAAACATCTGACAAAGCGTTCAAATGATATCGATTTACCATTGTATATCGGCAGGATTCCGAAGCATCCACAAATCAGGCTTCACCATATTAAGTCCAAACCTTCGGTGGACACAAAGAAAAATGATTCATGCTCGCCATTCAAGTGACAAATAGCGAAGGAATGGTAGAATCAAAATTAATAATGCATGTGATGTACGTGCAGCTCGAACTTGTAGATATGGGAAAGTAAAACAGGTCCCAAAATCTGGCTAATGCGGAAGGCTCAAGATAAGGCACTGCATTCCTTTCAACAGACCTTACGCAGGTATTAAACCTGCTTGCTTTTAAGGTAAAAATGGGTTAAGTGCTTTCAATTTTCTGTGAAAGGCCCAGAACATAGTAGACAGACGATGAGTGAACTGAGTTGGCTAGAGTTATGCAAAACAAATACGGACCATGGGTTTATACGGCTACATTGACCTCACATATTAGGAAAACGTTTAGGGAAAACAATATAAATAGCTTGGGGAAAATTTAAATGCTTATAAATAGAGTTGAAGTAATCAGAACAAGTTTTAGTTAAAAGTAATATGTTTTTTAAATAGTAAAACGTCTTATTAATCTTTACGCTTTTGAGTAACTGACTATTAAACAAGGTTATTGTCTCAGTTAAATTCTCAAATTGTCTATTACAAAGGATCTTGCTTCCATAAGCGTAAAATTAATTGCCAAAGTTAATTACTTCACTATAGACACGCGATGTTAACGTATATCTTTTATAGTATGTATAATAATACGGATAATACCCACGACTTTTAAATAAATGAATACATGTGATAATGATGTAAGATAAGCCGAAATCTTTATCCATCTGCGCTTAAAGAAGGTCCCAAAAGATGTACACTTTATTTTATTTTTTTGCCTTGTTGGTCAGACTAGAATGCAGTTCGCCTTATTAGGACGCCTTCAAAATTCGTCGGCGGCAAAATTATTATACTGAATGTAACTGTGGCAGTACCATTTAACAAAGTAAAATAATATTCTTGAAGGTTACTCGTTAAGTGTACTCGTACAAAAATAATGCTTAAAGTGGAATTATTTTTTCAGCGAATTAATTTTGCGGTATGTAGATTTGGAATAGATTGAAATCAAGAAGTGAATTGAGAAGAGAAAGGAAAAAACTTTGGGTCTATTCAAATATAGTTATAATATTTATTTATTAATCCAGACTTCGACGAGAGTCGAATAGAAACCAGTCAACCAAACCTGACCAATGCGTGAAAGCAACTTTTGCCCTATTTTGAACAGTTAGAAGTTATAGCTGCAGCCACAAATACTATCTTATACACTTGGTCGTTTATAAATTGTAAAAGGAAAAAACTTTAGGATTGACGTCAAAACATACGTAATCGATTCACGTAATATGTAGTATAATTCTGTTTAACACATGATCATTCAGTCAAAGCTAAGGAGTGCGTCATATCCAGCGCAGAGGATCAACATTAGCAAAAAAATCACAAACAATTTTGTCTAATTCTGTGACATCGAACTTGAACCTGGTTGTATAACCGTAAAGAAATCAACTAAACCACGTAACCTAATCATAGTACTTGGGCAACAACCTGTTCTAATCATATTCGATATAAACATAGTGCAACGCGGTTTAGTACGTGCGACCGACTTAGCAAGGCAGCGCTTAGCGGACAACAAGGCATGCGGCGAATGCTCTCGAAAATGCCAATTGCTTAACAATTTTTTGCTGCTCACTAAAATGAGCGGTTGTCGATTTACGTCAGCCTTGGTAAATGCAAATCATTTTAGTGTATAAATACATTTTCGTTGATCATTACTTGACGTTCTGACTCCAGCCGCCGACGTCGAGATAAACTAATCCCAGTTATGTTATTTCCAGTGGAAATTGTTTGCTTAGGTGGTTCTAAGTGACGCACGAGTTAAACTGTGTAAACTGTTCTCAAGAATAATAAATTATGCATGCAGTAATGTTACAGAGAAATTATCTGATTCTGGAGATAACAAAGAGAATAAATAGCGAGACAAAAAACGTCGTTTCTGCAAATCCTCAAGATGATCGAATGTATCATCAGCATATATTACAAGTATATTAACACAGAACAATTACAACGTGTCATGTTTACTAAAAGTTTTATACAATGTCATGTTCAACGTGGTCAGCAGTTTATTTAAAATTGAAATATTTAATTCGAGACTTTGCACGTACTAGTGTATGTGTCCTCGTGTTAAGTGGCCACTAGTTTGAAAAGGCTTTCGTAGGATGTTAATATTTCAAAACTTCATTGAGGCAATGTCTACAATACCGATGAATGAACCATACGTCTGGACGAAGGCATCGCGTATTTCTCAGAACAATGGGACCCCGGAACTAGCTGCCCATCAGACGGTCGGCTTGTTGTTGTTGGACAAATTAACATAAGGTAGCTTGATGACAATTACCAGCGAAATTAGAAAGTTTTAATATTATGAGTTCAAAACCATTACCACAAAACGCTAAATGAAAAACGGGTTTTTCAAGTCTCTCTGAAATTTTTATGCAACTCAATGCACTCAGTTAAAAGATTGAGTTTAATTCAAGCGGATCGATTGGGCTGGTTGTTATTAAAATTATTATGCACTTAACCTTGCTTCAACGAAGCTTAACAGTCCTCAGAAAGAGTGACTGCCAAGGTCCGTCTGATCAGAGCTCTAGTTCTAACGAGGGCCAAGTCCTTATCATTTAGGAGCTTCTATCTGGACTTTTTTGCACTGAGTTCGTAGAAACGTAAACAGAGAGTCATGACGATAATTATTTACGCTAATGAAGTCCGTACCCACGTTAATTAAAACGAACTTTCTATGAAGATGTCAAACATAGACAACCTTGTGGTGCAGTTTAACTTTCACTCTTGAACACACAATGAAATCTGTCCAAGTTATCGCCCACAAGATTTTCATTTCACGGTGCAAATGCAACTGATTTACTGGTCACGGTTTTCGTATCATGTGTCTGAACATTTCTTACTTGTATGTTTACCAAACCTATTTGCGAATGGACCGTAAGGAAAGAAAGCTACAGATCAAATAAGGGTACTTACAGTGCGATCAATTATTTCCTGTTTGACAAATCCATTCTTTCGGTATCCATTCAGTCCTGTCTCCAACTGACCGTTGACATGACTGTGCCCATTTGTGAGCGTCGTGGTGATCGTCAAAGCTGACATCTTCAACTTTTTTCTAATATCAACTTAATTGATAAACTATATCGTCCGGGATATAACAATATTAAAGCTATAAATTAGGAACTTGCATCATTTATCGATGACAAAAAGTAAAATAGATTTTTATAAAATAAATTAATTTTCAAAATGTTTCCGACAATTGTCAATTTTTACTTTTTTCAGTTATCTTATGTTTCGGGCTATGTATTTGGTAACCGGTATTTTCAGTAAACAACGTACACGCGAACTCCACGAAACTTGAAGAATGACTAAAACGATATGAAGCAGTGAGTCGGCGTGAGGAATGTATCGGATGTGAGCGGAGCGAGGCGCGGGGCGCGGGGCTCGGGGGGCGGTCGATGCCGGGTGGCGCGACGCCGACGTGGAGGCTCGGCAGACACGCGACGCTCCACGAGTCGCCCCGCAGGGGACTCGGCAAGCTGACGACGACGACGCCGAGCGCCGCCTCGCTGCGTCGAGTACCCGACTGTTTGCAGTATTTACATAGTCCGAAAGACGGCAGGTAGAGCGCATGCAGATTGTTTAAACACAACCGACTAAACAAAGAGAAAATTTGGATTCCATCGAAATAGGGTTTCATGTATTTCAGACACTTCCAATGAAAGATATTTCAGAAACACGTAATGTATACTGCTCTATCAGTGTTGTTTTGCACAATACGAAAATTTCAATCAATTACGTTATCAAGTTTTAACTATTAAGTAAATCTTATCACGACATCGTACGATGGTGATAACATTTAAGTACTTAATTGCATATAACCCCACATTCATTCGTTTTGGTGATGACACATTTTAATTCGTTAATTGCGTCGGGGCTGGAGTGACGCTAACCACGCCGGTTGGTATGTTGACAAATGATTACCGTGTGGTATGTGAGTGATTAGAAACATAATAACGTCAAAAGATAACAACGTAAAACAATATAGCTATTCTGTGTATTTTCGTGGATGCTACTAGAATGTGGGGTGGTGGGAATCTTCATAGCTGCAAAAAAGGTACTTATACATATATTGGAGTGCAATTGCCTATCCGGTACATTTTCAGAGCTATGTCAAACTGTAGCATTATTCAAGTCACGAGACTAACGAGTCAAATTTTCGATCTCGTGACATCGTCTAGTACGAGTATGTCTTTCAATCAATCGATGCCTGTGTTGGCTTTCCTATCAACATCTTTAAACTTAACGTTCCCCTTAATAATAATAGCATTTTTTATTTTTCGTGGGAATGTACTTAAAGTACTGTCTCATCAACAACACGCTATTAAAAGTGGCTCCATATTGGGAAAAAGTGTGATTTGCCATCCCGAAAAATGGGCCAATGACTTCGATAAGCCAGGTCACCATGATTTTCGGTCTATTTATTTAAGAATATGTCAAACTACTTCTTTTAGTTTGGGATTTATTTCTTAACATAAAAAATATGTTAGTTATCATTAGAGGAAGTGTAATTAATTAAGTGACATAAAATTTCCACATCACATAGACGGTAACATATTATATTACTGCCTGAACGACCTTGAGCTAGTTTAAAGCACGATACTTATTTACATATCCTGTATTCAGAACTCAGCTAGACGACAGCCGCGTTTCTCCGCGGCTTATAAAAGCTTTGCAGTTTATTACTGAAGCTCCCTTCTGCCTAACGATGCCCGGCTGTATTGAGGTCGGCTTTCAGTCTGACGAGTTGAATACTGTTCTGTTTTTTTACCTGGTACGACTAACTACCTTAGTTCCACTGCTTATTTTACAGGTCAAGTAAAATTCCATATTTCATAGTGAGGTTTTGGAGCATATTTGAAGCGTCTCTAATAATGAACTCTTATATTCATTTTGTACTTTGACCGTTATTACTTTGTTTGGTAAACAGTTTTCCTTAAATTATATCAAAATAAAACGATAGATACCATCGACGGAAATCTGTAGATAACGAACGGTGTAGACACGAAACAGATTGGACAAAAAGCAGAACTGAATTAACGAAATGACATTTCAAATTCGGATGAAATCGAACCGCTCGCATTTCATCCCCATACAGCGGAAGAAGGAAGTTTTCAGGGCAAAGATATATAGTCAATTTTAACTTAGTTTTGGATTAAATTTGGTTACAACGTTTAAAAGTGAGACAATTTTGTGGAAACTTCCTCACATAAAGACGGAATAAAACTGTAATCGGATTTTTTTCCATCAGTATCACATTTCGTTGGCAGACGCCAACAAAAAGGGTTCCTTTTGCCAGCAAACTTGACTCGAACTTTATCAGCCAAGTCTGTGCATAACGACTACTTACACTTTATTGATACCAGTTCCTTCGTTTCCGAGATTGGTGAATGACTTTCGCTAAGTACACGTAACTATTCAAAACTATGTTCTGCGGATACGTGACTAGATAAAGAATGCACTTCCTTATTGTTCGTTATGGTAACTTCGAATCTACCGCTGCTTTCAAATTGTTATGGAAAGGAATGCTACATTTTTTCAATTATATTAAAAAAAAACCATTAATATTTGACATACGTCAGTTTGAACACTTATTTACTGAAACTGGTCCTATAATGCTTATTCATTCATGCGTAAACAAGCTACGTCAACGGATTTTTCTTAACCTAATGGTCATTAATTACTTCTATTAACATTTTTTCAATTTTGTATCATTGTGATAGATAACCGAATTTAATTTACATAGAGTGAATGTGTTTCGCGGAGTCGTAAATAATACATAGACGACGACAGACGTGTTTAGCTATTAAAATAATTAAACAGTGGTTAAGCATATTCACTAGTTCTTGCACTGCTAACGATTTACAACGGTACTGGCCATTATTATGCGCAGAACCGCTCAGCAAGTCACTAAGCCACCGCTTTTTTATTTGGCTGCGGAATCATTGGTGTAACACGAATACAATCACACGTCTTGTCCACGTGCCTTCTCTTAAAGGCGTCTGAATTAAAACTCAGCAGCCTTGTACAGTACCTTTCAAATTCCGAAGACTAGTTCGATGTGACTAAGGACTTTAATTTCTGCCTTAAATGCGAAGATATGAGATTTCACAGATACTTCTAGGATATAAAATGTTAAACAAAATATTGTGTGTGTCTAGAGACAGATGGCATTATCCTCCTAGGGTTAACATGCGCAATATTTCAACTGCATTACGAACCAGTGTAAATACATTTCTCAAATACTTTATCGACGTTTTACGTAACTTCATAAATTGTTTTGATTTATCGGAGTTTATTTACATGCATGGGCAGTTTTCTAATCATTTTTGCTCATTAAACGATTGATAAGCACTTATGTGCAGCATATTTTGGTAATTGAACGATGTAGGTAAATGATTCCTAAGTCCGTTGTAATCAGTGAATGTTTATTACTAAAATTATATAAAGACAATCAATTTTAATCTCGCTGACTCAGTAAAAGTTGTGACTCATAATTAATTACAAAATACGTCGTTATAATTAATCAATCTTATAACATTATTAAGTGTCTTTAGCATATCTGAGACAAGATATTCTATTAAAGTAGTTGGTATTCGACACGTGACTGAAAATGTCACATTGAACGCACATCTTTATTGCAGTTGCACGATAACCATAATCTCGGTAATCAGTCATCTTATCTCAACAAAGAATATATGCTTCTTCTCAGTATTTAAGCTGGGGGAAGGCAACGACCGACCCACTAACCGAGTGGTAGGCGCCAAACAAACGTCTCCGACCACCTAGCGGTGGGTAGCGCTGCCAACTATGACATGACACAATTTCTTAAGGCGTTGCCAATAATACAGAAATACTTAATTTAATGCATCACTTACAATTTAGTGTTGTACCTATAAGCTGACTTAATAGCATCCCCACGTTAGTACTCATTGTAAAAGTCTAAAAATATCGTCACACAGTTTGAGCAAATGATTAACTGAGTCTCGGAACAATGTATTCCTAATTCCGTTTGATGAACAGCGTACTTCAATTCAAACCCAGCGGTTTCGATTTAGTAAAACAGCCCTACATAGTAGTCTTAATGATTCAAGGCGACTTCAATTTGTTCCCGACGCGACACGCTGTCATGACGTGATACCATGGTAAATCATATGGTTACGTAACGACTGCATTTCTTGCTATGTTACATTACGATTTGATTCGCTTCTATCTACATATAAGACGACTATTTAAATTAAACATTTAATTACGTATAAGTTCGAGTATTTTTAAGATACTATATTTTTTATTTTTTCTATTAGCTATTTCAATAAATAAATACCAACTGATTAATATTGAATAAACAAATTGGTCAAGAAGAACAAGAGTGCTATTAATCACGGCATATTGTTCAACCACGACTGCGTTTATGAAACAAACACTAGTGGTAAGCCAGAATGTGTAGTCAACAATAATATTTGTTGTTTGTTGCATCAAATTGTTGAATCAGACAAACAGTTTTTATACGCGTAAATAACCCATCTAAATGTTTGCTTCCGATGTACGTTGTGGGAAATCCAAGGGTAGAGTTTTGTATGTCATGTTTAATGGCTATAATTAATTTTCTTTTCTATGAACTCCGAATATTTGACATGAGACGTATGCATATGTAGTTAGCAAGCCTACAGGTCTATTAGTAGGTGCTCGCTGCGTAGAATAGCGTAAGGTATCCATGTGCCGTGTGAGTAGCGCGGTCAGTAATCACGCCACGCTACATAGTTGGCCGCGAGCCCAAACTATTGATTCATTTAGCTTTCATTTTCATATCCCTGCAGAATGAAAACATAGCACACGACTGCACGCCGTATTGTCCACTAATAAGCGGCTAGTATTTCGCACACTGCGACACATTTGCAGCATGAACGTGATTGAAGCAATTGTATATTGTTCCTTGAATATTGTTTGCCTCGAGACTATATATTGTTTTTTTTTTATGAGGATATAAAATTCTATTATTTCGATATAACCAATCTCGCAACTTTAGCTGAACTGTGATGTTGTGAACTTGTATTGAGGCTCATGAATATAGATTTTATAGTATTTATCATTGAGTAACATACAATACTAATTTATAACAGACCTTCAGAATGCACCTTGATACTCTTATTATCGTAACGCAAAAATCAACTTCCACTTCTTATAAAATAAGCAAAGATGATTAATTAAAAACTCATTTCATTGATGGTTATCAATGAAAGTAATTATAATCAATCAACTGTAGATAAACACTTACAACCAAATGTGTATTGTAAATAGTAACAGGTAGTATTTTATGAGTAGGCACAATGATAGAAGTTAATTGGATTGTCATGAGCTTCTCTCCGGCACATACTATGTGACATAACATAGGGTCACTGGAGCAATGAACTAGATCTTACTCTGATCCACTTAGCTGCTAGAAAAATACAGTTAGAATGATTTACAATTGTCCACCAGTTCTTTCAATAAGTATTTCAGTGTATTGAAATTTTGGTGTACAAACTATACGTGAATAATGAAAAAGTTGCATTCGCTCAACTGGTATAGTTCCAAGGTGAACAAATAACACTAATAATGACCTCAACTGATGATCTAACTGAGTCAGTTATTTTAAGAGAAAGGCAGAAATAAAACTATGAGTACCTAACTTAAAATAATTATAGTTCTCTAAGAACACTGACCATGACCACAGTCATATATTATTGGAATGAGTCAATTCCATTATAAGCACTAGTAAATATTGCAATCTAGTTTCTGAGAAAGGTTTCTATTCAGAAGCATGATTCATTAAAACAATTCTCTCAACAAACACCCTAAAGTACCTAAGTACTCTAATAGAATAGATATCAAACTCAGTGTGAAGGTTGCATTCAATGTTTGTGCTCACACAAATTTGAACCTTATTTCTAAGAAATGATTGTAGACATTAGAATAGAGGACAGTGAGTTACCTCTTTGGTACAGTAATGCAATGATAGAGTATTCTATTGTTTAATAGCCATAAACTAGAACATTACTCATCTGATATGGTACTTATAAACTCAGAAAAGATGGTGACCAATATAATATATTTATATTTTTTTGTTCATTTCATATTTGAAATATACAAAATAGTTTGTAATTAAATTAAAACTTCTTTAAGCATATTAAGTGACCATAAGTTTTTAATCCAAGTATTGAAGTTTAAGTAGACATAATCAAGTTTCTTATCCATGTATGCGATTTAATAAATTTACCATTCCGTATGTTATTGCTGATGTTGCAAACATGTGACAGTGTGGATAACCTACATTCACACAGATTGCTATCACTGATATAGAATATCACTAAGCACAGCAAAAGCTGAGCAACATGTTGCCTAAGACCTTAGATTTTAATAGAAGCAAACAACAGAGTATTTATTCAGTTTCAATTGAGCTATCAGAAGTAATAGCACCTTTAAATGATTACTAGGAAATGGATTGCTTTGATTTATCTGAAATGAAAGTAACCTCATTCCACATTAACTACTTGAAAAGAGACTTCATGGTGGAAGATGGCATTACTTATAGTGTTTATCAAACTGTAAATGACATTCTTATAAGTATAATGCATTGCTCAATATATGGCCAACTGTACGAATGCGACAGCACTAACCTGCGACGGCTCCACTGACACCTGACTAGTGCTGCTGGTGAGACTGGTCTCACTTCCATTGCGTACTTCCCCACACTCCACTTCAATTAACTTGGAATTCATTTCTTCTTCACTGCCGAGCCGGGTTCGCTTACGGGACATTATCACATTGCCTGCCGGCGTTACTTGCTTCCTGTTACTCTTACACTTATAAACTTAGAAAGTGAACTTTTTGGCAACTCTTTAACTGAGAGATAGTAACTGTATATCTTCAACCTTGTAACTGTTTATGACGACTGCCCAAGCATAGAGCTCTGACAGTGTAAAGCCAGCTATTCGATTTACGGTTACGACTTGCAGACTAGCAAAAACTTGACTCAACCCAAATATTATTCAGTCGCCAAAATATACAAAATAGTTTTTGGTACTTTATTTGCTTTTAAACTGTCGTATTATAATTTTGAAATGAGGATTCATAACATAATTAATAGTTTAAGCCAGGTTTATGTAAATAGAGATTTTAAGATAGGTATTACGAAACTAGCCTTTGACAGGCAAACCAAAACGAATGACTGCGAGTGGAGTGACATAAGCATTGCACAGAAAATAAATAGGTTAGTGTGGTCTTCGTAAAAACAAATCTACGCTTTTTAGTAGTGTTGCTCACTCATTTAGCCCGTTAGCCGCCGAATGCCGACCGAACCCAACATGCACCCGGTAACTTTGCGCGGTGTTTTGTCGGTGCTTCATGCGTTTTGTCTTGTTGTAAACGAAAAATGGATATTGTGTATGGATATTAAATAATACTGACGTAATACGTTTGGTTTGAACGATATTTACCTTGTTATCATATTTGGATAACAGCCTGCTAATCTATTGATAAGGAAAAAAATATAAATCTATCAAAGTTTGCAATTATTTTTTTTAATGCTTAGGGAGGGGATGGTAAAGAAAGCTAAATCGAGTTTGCGGGGCTGCCACACTACGGGAAATTATTTGGTATCTCTAAAAAAATGTTTTACACCATAATCTAAGTAAAACCTAATTGTTCGGGTGGCGATACTGGCCCTGGCGAATCATGGGCGTCTTCTACGCCACGCTATATGATGGCTAATTTTATAAGTTTCTCAACCCTTTTTTAAAACGTAACCCTATTACTAAAGGTCCGCCGTTTGTCAGCCTGCCCGTCCACCTTTTACCAGACTGTATTCCCTTGATAGTAGATTAAATCGAGTTGAAGCAACGGTTAAAGAGGTTATAATGGTCACAATTATGTCACTCAACATAACGTATTTAATAAGTTAGGTATGTCTACCTACCTACTTAAAGTAGTTATTATTTGTTTTGAGAAAGTGCAAGATTAATGTTGAATAGCATTGTATCCCGTGTTGTACATCTACTGGGTCCCAATTCTGCTATTTACAATGGCCGATGAATGTATGGCGGATTAAATTTGAAACTTACATATTCTCTTGAGTATTTTGCCAACACAATAATTGGAAATTCATTGTCTTGACCGTGAGTGTTCCGCCCCGCTGAATTTCCAATTATGTTACAAAAAATGCTTAGAATAACACGAATGTCGAATAGTGCCAATTAAATCTAATTTCCATTCATTCATTGGGCACTGTAAATAGCGGGGTTCTTAACCAGTTTTGATGAAAATAACTAATCTCTGTTTGAGGGGGATATTCTGTTGCCTGTAGTCATTTTGAGAAGTGGTCAATTTATGACCGAGCCAGCGGTGGTTTTTGATGAGAGCAAGTCGAACCGAGGGCTTTGACGTTTGATGTATTCCTATAAATCGATCCGTATTTCCAGAACTGCCCCGTGTTCGTATACTCAAATCACCTCAAATATTGATTGTCTCGATGTTTCAACAATGTTTATGCTCCCATATCTAGAGAACTAAAGAGTCCGATTTAAGTATTTTTATGTTGTACTAGGCATTATTCAACTAAGCTTACTGCAAGTTAAGTCTAACTTTAATATAGCAAAACCTTTTATCGGATCAAGTGTTTGAGTAGTCATAATTGAATAATTTACTACTAAAACAAGCAAATGTAATGACAAATAACTTTTATTTTAGTTAAACAAAGAAATGTATATATAATATTATATATATTTATTGGATAAAATTATTTCTTAAAACAGACATGACGCCTCGTCCATTGCGAGAAACCACCAAGTTCCCATCGTAGCCGAAATATGGCAATCTATATAATAAAACGTAAATGTAGACGGCCCAATTGTTTCCAAAATATTTATTTCCATAATAAAAAAAATCACGAAACACACGTGACAATGGTACCATAAACAAGTTTAAAGTTAAGCTAGCTGCTTGCCTTAGGCCCAATACAGTCAAAGGTTTTCAATCAGGAGCCCATTAGCAATTTGACACAAATATTTTTCTTAATAGAAAAATATTTGTGTTTATTCTAAATTATCAACAGCGATAATAAGTAGTCTATTCAAATAACTGCGGTTATACAAAACACCATTTTTTATAGGCGAAATAATCACTTAATATTTATTCGTCGGTACATTTGATACAACGTAAGCTGTAATATAATGCGTTTACGCTTTACATTTTATTAAGAACCTTTATAACGTCTTTATATACTTTTCATTACATAAAAAATTGGACCATCCCCATTACAGTTGCTTACAAAATACCGACATCAAGAAAAACAACTACATATAAAGACAATGAATATGTTCAAAGAGGTACTAACACTTTTATGGCTCAAGCGAGAAGTAACTTCAAAAATTAGTATAAAAATATATCACAGCAATTTAAGTTAGCCCAACTGGATATTTGCTGAGTGAGATCGAAGAATATAAATCCTCGAAAGGAAAAAATAACTCGTGTTAACTGTTTACAATATAATTTTATCGAACATATCTGTCGATTAAACTCGTCTAATGACACAGAGATATATTTCTATTCCATCATTATAATGTTACAATATAATATGTTGATACACATACTACACAGTTAAATATCGTAGGTCAATGGTTAGTGATGGGTGAGAAATGGGCGTGATGAGAAGAGCGTGTCTGACAACGGATGAGCGCAGTGTGCCGAGAATGTGACGTGTGGCGGGTAGGTAGGAAATAAATATATGCCAAGTCGCAGGTCTTTAGGTAGACAGCGCAAGCTGCAGCGCTTCCTTGTGCTCGTTGCTAAGTTGCATCAGGACCGAATTGAATAACTCTGCATTAGTCTGCAACAAAATAAATTGTCTTTAATTTTTATATATACTGTTTCAAAAAACGTCTGACTGCATGCCGCAATGATATACGTAGAGTGTGTATGGATGTTATTTTATAAAGTAATAAAATATGATGGTTTACCTGTATTTGCCTGACGAGAGCTACCATCTGCGCAAAAACTGGGTTATCATTAGGGACGGCGTCCCTGAGGAATGCCTCGGCCAGTGTGGCGATGACGTGTTTTGGTGCATCCGGTGAAGCGAGCGCGGCGTGGCCGCTCGCCGCCAGCTCACACAACAGCGAGTAAACGTGGGGTGCTTCCTCTGTGTCTTCTGTCACTGGCAACCATGTCAGCCTGTTGAAAAAACAACATTTAATAATGTAACTCTTTTCTCATGTTAGATGTTAGTAGACGTCGTGATGTGATGTCTTACCAGTGTCTGATGATTTCATCCCTATCAATCTGTGAGTGGTTATACTTGATAATCTTGGCGACAGCGGAGATAGCGTTCTCGGTGGCGTTGAGGTTCTCTACGGAGCGCGACTCCGGGTCTGCGACGAGCGCGGCGAGCAGCGGCGCGGCGCGGGCGCAGGCGGGCGCGAACTGCACGCCGCCGAACTGCGCCAGCACCCCGCAGCCGTACGCCGCCGCCTGCCGCACCTCGGCCTCGGGCTCGCGCAGGCCGTTTAACATCGGTTCCAGGAATATGTCCTGATATTTCACACACGCAGGTCCTGCAAAATTAGCGTATTATAAAATCCATTTGATATCAATCCACACAAAAATCCATTTTTAATTTTTAACCATAAACTCATTTCAAAGTTTCGGTTCATTGAAAACCAACGGAATTAATTACCTCCAAATTCAATAACGTCATCGAAAATGCATATAGCCCATTGACGGTCGGAGTATGGGCGTCCTGGAGCAAGCAACTGCACCAGATGAGGCAGCAGAATATCAAGATGTGGGAAGAAGCTTTCTCTGTAGGCAGACATGAGAGCATGCAAAACATCCGCGACACGCGATAATCCATATACATCCTCATTGTCCTCATCAGCTAGCTGCTCTTCTACAACCTGAAAATAAGAATATAAGTTTTAATAAAACTTTCCTTACCCTTCAACAGCTTGTTCCATTAAGTGCTTAGCACTATTAGAAAACATAATTTCAGCTGAATGTCATTTACCTCGTCGTAATCTTCATCAGCGCGTTTTTGACGACGCTCTGTGGCACGTTCGAAATGTTCAGTCAGTAATTTGTTTAAAATGCGCAGCACTTCAGTCATCATTTCATCAGGGAGACAACCACCTCCCAACAGCTCAATACACTAATAACAAAGATAAGTAAGTTAATATACATCATTACACGGGCACTGTTTTATAAATACATAATGTTTTTAGATTTATCATCCATCTACCTTAGCAAGACTGTTGAGTAATTCAACCTGGACTTCTTGTTCAGGTTCCGAGTCGATAGCCTTAAGCAGCTCGGGCAAAATGTATGCCCACATGCCTTGAATGAATTGTGGTCCCCGGATGCGTGCGCATTCGAGCAGATACGGCAGGACTCGGCGGCTGCCGTGCGAACGTTGTCGTGGAAGTAGAACTTCAGCATGGGCACCATTAGCTTCACTACATCTTCGGCATAAGCCGCGAATTCCTCCTTCAGTTCGCGAGCGTAACACACTAGCATGTCACACGCGGATGCCTTGTCTTCGAGACCTATTGTCAAAATGTTATGTTTGAGTAAATAAAACTATAAGTTACTCAATATAATATGACCATCAAATTATTGATATATTACCGGCAGTCTTGATGCCAAAGTTCTGTTGTTCTCCAAGAGTGACAAAGTGCCAATCAAGGTCACCCTCAATAGTCTCGAGGTCGTCGTTATCAAGCAGTGCTACTTCGGGTTTCATGGCTGCAGTACGCATCACGGGTTCCATTACCATAGGTAAATACTGGGCGAACTTCTTGCCCTAAGAATTAAATTGTATGTTATTTCTGTGATCATCTGTCTCAGTGCAAAGATTACAGAGACAAATTCATTTTAATTTAAATAACTTACCCATGATTCTGCAAATACGCGACCAGGCAGAAATAAGGTATGAGGTTTGGGGTCATCAGCTGGCAGCTGCTCTCCTTCTGTGTGGGTCTCAAGAGCAAGTCCATAACTTCTGAAGCATCACTGGTAAACTGCTCTTCACCCACAGCCAAACCTACGCATAGTTACAGAGGCAAGTAAATTAAACAAATACAACCCCATACATATCAAAAACGGCTCATGATTTGAGACTGTCCAATTTTACGCCACAAAAATTTTAACGAAAGTACGAACCTATGAGACTGACGCACTCAATAGTTTTTGCCGCGAAGCATTTTCAACTCGTCAGTGGTGGCGTTAGCGATGATGTATTTAAGACAGGGCATCAGGCGCTCGTAGTATATGACAAAATCTTTTTCCACAGTATCAGCGACAGATGCGATGTTGTCACTATTTGCTCCAACACAAGCTTTGTGCCGCGTTCCACCAACTACAAATAAAATATTATTATATTTCAGTCGTCATATGTACTAGCAAGATACTGTTGAGCTCTCAGGGTAGGGCGTGTACAGATATTTTATCAGTCAAAATAGAATGTTTAATAGAATATTGGGTGTATACTCTGTATATTAACAGTAAATTAATGTCTGCGAACTGAGATCCGTGACTTTCTATTAAGTAGAAGGAAACGGAGCAATTGCCGCATTTTATCTCCCAATGCTATGGAAGTGATGAGCTTATCTAAATATGTGCACACCACTAACGAACATTGGAGTTGGTAATAAAAAACAGTTCATACCTCTTTAAATTTGGGTGGTCAAGATCAATTCCAGCTTGCTCATCAAGGGATCAAGATACTGAGTAAGAATTGGTTTGGGGCAATCCTCGCTGAAATTTACTAAAGCAGCAGCCGCGTGAGCCTGTAAAAATGCGGAACTTAAAACCGAATACTGTAACTTACACTGAAATCATTTTAAACTGATGTTGTAAATATATACCTGCACGCGGGGGTTAGCATTGTCATCAAGCACCATTAGAAGGCCAGGCACAACCTTCTCATGGAATTTCTTTTCAAACACTGGAGCAAAGTCAGTAGACATCTGTCCAACAGCGTTACATGCAGCGTAACGTACTCGAGGATGCTGTAAAATACATATTACAACTTAATAAGTTTATGTATTACTGGTGAATAAAATGGTTTTGATCATCCATAACCCTCCTGGCAGTCGGGTAAAAATGAGCATTTGTGTATTAACTTAATTCCGTGACTCTGATATTTTGAGATCTAGAGACAAATGGAGCAGTTATAATCTTTGATTTTCCAATGTTATGGAAGTGATGTATCCTTGTGTTTCGATATATCACTAACGAACATTGGACCTAGACTGAACTGATTAATAATCTGGAGAATAAAGTCGTAGATGACTTCATATTTTTGTGCCCTGCAATATAATGTGGTTATGAATTTGTATTAACGTGAACTGAATAACTACATTAAACAGAAAAGACTGTAGTAACAAATGATATATTTATACTAATAGGTCAGACACTTGTCTGCGATCTACGATAACTTACAGGATCAGTAAGATAGTTGAGTACAGCAGAGACAACTTGGTCAAGCATCTGTTCCATCTGCTTATGGCACCCTTCGCCGGCAGAAGAGACTGCCATGAGCGCGGCGTGACGTCGTCGCCAATCTTCAGAGTTTAACATCTCGGGCACCCGGCCCACTATCAGAGCCAGCATTATCTTTCCACCCAGTCCACAGCACATTCTGTCCAGAGCTGATTCAGCTGCTACATAGTTTCTGTAACAGAGATTAATATTGCAAATGTAAGTCACAAAATACCTCATGTTTCATACTATGGTTGATTGTATAATTGAAATGAATATTTATTTAAACTTTTGTATGCAATTGTGATACATAAATGATGTGTGTAAAGCATAAATGTAATCAAGGGACTGACACCCAAATGTATAAGGAACATCGGGTGCTAATTATCTCGATATTTATCTAGTAAGATTGATTGTAGCTAAGTCATATGAACATAGCCAATTGAGACAGTCTTACAAATATCACATAACATCAATATCGCAAGAATAAGAAGAATAATAAACTGACTGTTCATTGTCGTCTTCAGCAGCATCATCTTGCAGGGACCAGTCTGGCTCATCGTCAAGTTCGCACATCATCTCAAGAACGAGCGGCGTCAGCAGGCTCACACCATTAGGCACTTGTTTTTCGGACCATAGCAGGCGCTGTCTCGCACAAGGTCACCATCGCCTCAAAGCTAACTGGCGCCAGTTATCATCAGCGTCTGTGTCGCCTACAACCTGTTAAAAATAAACCATAGTACACAAATTTTAATCACGAATGTAATGAATATAATAACAGAAGACAAAAGCCAATTGCGCTAAGTTTTTATAACCTGATAAAATGTTACCAAGGGACTGGCACGTAAGATGTATGAAGAACATCTAGTGCTAATTATCTTGTTTTTTCTCTAGTAAGAACCTTTTTAACTACGCCATAAAGACAAAGTCCCGTCTAAAAGGATCTTACGAAAATATAAAAAATACTTCGTTTTGTCACAATACTTTATAATAATCCACAAAGATTTTAAATGTAACAGAGAATGTTATAACAGAGAAACAGAGCCATTTCTGAAAAATATATAAGGTCACAAATGATCATTAACCTACTTTGACAACATAAATTACATTTCTTCCAGAATTCAAGATCATTTATAACAGTAAAATATTACCAACCTTTATGCAGACTTGGAATATGGGTCCTAGTTGTGGACGCAGGAATTTTGGAGCAGACTCAGCCATTCAATGAGAACTTTCAAGGCAGAATCATCATCACTTTTCTCAATGGATTGTACTACTACCTGTTAAAATAGTAAAAAAAAACATTATATTTTATATAGTTCAGTATTATAAGTAAATTATTAGTATTATACATATATGTCTTGAGAGGTACTATCAAACTCCTTTCTATTAACAGAAATGGCGTTAGCGAAAATCTCAATTTATTATAGCACAATCTGGCAGTAACACATTTATAATAAAATGCCGCACGTAAATTATGTGCTACGAATTGTTGACATTAAATCAGTCACACACACACATTTATTTCATGCTTACCATGAAGAGTGTACTGTACCTATGCAAATTTATAAATAACATGAAAAATTGTACGGTAGGAAATGTATATACAGTAAGGGGATATTGAACAACAAGTAACAATACAGTTTTGCTATGTTGTAAGAATCTATAACTATTAAGGAGCATAGCCATATCTTAAGATTATGTCTACTTATTTTACAAGTCAGAATCAAATATTTGAGTTACAGTATCAATACAATGGAGTGATAAACTTCAACTATCAACCAGTGAGTCTTAAAATAGAACCAATTGTCGTTTCAATGTCGAATTCATGGCGCTTTGAATTTACAAGTGGCCAATTACGATTTGCGTGCAATATAGACATGACTTGGTATTTTTATTCATTGTAATAATTATATTATATATTTTTATACATATTAATGCAAAAGCCATTAACGATTGCTAGAGACTGAATGGTATTATAAAAAAAAGATTATCATTTAAACATACAACAAAAACCATTATTACGAACCTGCATTAATGGGAGCAATAAATCACTAAAATGTTTGTGTATGGCAGGCTCCTTCTCGTGCAGCAATATAAATGCGCCCACGGCTTTCACAGCTTGTGTGCGGAGAGCCTCCGATGTGGATTGCAGGGCAGTCAGCAGCATACGCTTGATCACCACTAGGTTCTCATTCTGACGGTGTCCAAACACACCAGGGACTGACCTGTGTCAATTTCATTTTATTATTTAGATAGCTATAATGTAATGAAATTATTACCAAACTGTCTAGATAGTGGTATTAGTCTAAATTTTTCAGTATATATGCACTTTCATATTGCATATAATGGTGAAGAGTCAGTTTGAACACCCTAATCTCAGAATCTCTCTCTACTTATCTAAATGGATAAATTCCTTCAATGTTAAAGAGCTCATTGATTGAGGAAGGCTTATAGGTTATACACCATTGCGGTATCATCAAAAGGAGGAGAGCAGCAATGAGAAACATAACATTACAAAAGCGGGGGGAAAAAGCACGTCTGTGCTGCATCATCATTGTGTATGAGTTTGTCATCAAAAATGGTTCTAAAAAAGTCCACGACAGAATGTTTCAAGATTGACTCACTATAATATTTTTTACAGAAATAAATTTTGTTGTTAAATAACGCTTACTTTCGAAGGAGTTTAATAAAAGGGTGTTGATCTTTATAAAAAATTAATACTTTTTATGTTACAAATATCTTACTATGTTGTCCTTTTGCATTATATAATTTCATTGTATATCTAAGATTGTTTTAATATTACCCCAACTTCAAATAAAATTCGAAGTCGCGGGCCGCGTCTAGTTATTCGTAATAGCAGAAAAAGTTATCCAAAGTAATAAATGCGATTCAACTTAGTTATTACCCTCCCCACTCTTCTTCCACCCAAGTAGGAACAATATTTTTTTCACGTGGCACTTGATACCATCGGAAAATGTGAAAAAAATGGTACACTTCAAGGCATTGCCACTGTACTGGAAAAAATGAAGCCTCATGTAATTCCAAATTTCACGATAGCCTTACTGGATTTATCACTTAGGCTGTAGGCTTCCATATTATTTGTAATTTCAATTAGAAATTTGTTTCGGAATCAGACTTACGTAAACATCCGAATACCAGCTTCTTGGATGTTGGGGTCTTGGGCACCAGCACAATTGAACATAAACTGCAGGAATTCTGGCCACTGATTGACGCCATCGTCGTCTATGTGATTTCTTGCCAATTCTGACACTACATCACAGATCTGATAACAATAAAAATAATGGCCTTACTTTCCTTTACAAAATATATCGATGTAAGTTTCGTTGTTAATTAAATGTCTCGAGAAGTACTATCAAACTCCATTCTATGATAGAATGGTGTTAGCGAAATTCCCTATTTACTGTTGCACATTCTGGCAGTTACATATTCCAAATTGGAATATGCACGTAAATCATGTGCCGAGTTTAACATCAAGCATATTTTAAATGATACCCAAATAAAAACTTATTAAAAACTGCGAAGACGCCAATAGCTACATTACAGCCGCGATTAAGTATCGGATCGAATCAGTGCCTATCTATTTACACATGTTAGATGAGATGCGCAAATCGTTACATTGAAATTCAATTGCACACGTGGAAGATGCCATATGCCGATTTTTTATCACATGCGCCACGGCGGAGTTACAACATAAATAATTCAACTCGATTAAAAATGTACTTTCTTTCACACTTGACTAACTTTAATTTTCAAGGCTTGCTTAATTTATGATTCTTATTTTAAGCCAGCTGATTATGTCGGTACATAACTAGAATGATACCTTGACCCTCATTAAGCATAAAAGTAATTAATGCTTTATCAGTTACAGCTATACCTCTTTGTTAAAGATTTCCTTCATTTTATCTTTTTATCATAAGGGTGACATATCAGGGTGTAATTACTGCCCGTTTTAAACCATAGTCCTAGCCAGAGATACTATTTCAGAATTGACAATATATATATCAAGCAGTATATATTAACTCAGTTTTATTAATGAAGAAAAAATAAAACACCAATACTGATGATAAAACTTATTATGGCTTCACAACATTAGACAGTTGGAATGTGATAAGTCACCAACCAGAGTGAACTATAAATAGAATGAAATTAGATTAAAAGTACTGAACTGATTCAGTGCATGAGTCATTGCCACAATTAACAGACATAGAACAGATTAAATAGGTAAATTTTAAATGTGTAAGAATTATGCAATAAAATGTTACTTGAGCATATATAATGAACCGAAATAATATAAGGCAATAGTTAAGGCAAACAATAGTTTGGTATTAGAAATACATAGGAGCTTACATTTGATTGTGCAATGATATCAGGATTTTTTAGTATTCTTTGAAAACTGGTTAATTCCTTAGATATGTTTTTATTCATCAATAAAAAAAAACAGAAAAGCTGCTCGCAGTTCAATACTGGGTTGCTAGGAAATCATGACTTTGACTTTTTTAGTATATTAGTATATTATGGGGGAAAACTAACCTTGCGCCTCAGACTTTGGCTAACTTCCATTTGTAGTGTGAGCAGTAGCTGTTCTCGAAGAGCTGTTTGCTGTTCGAATGGCAGCTTGGGGAAGAACTCAAAGAATTCTGCACTAAGTAGTCTCCGCAGCAGTACAGCTGCTGTCTGGCGACCTTCTTCACCAACATCTGCATTTTGGATAGCGCCCACCAAGTGAACCACCTTTGTCTCAGTTGGAATGTTATTATATGCTTCCTGTGTAATTAAAAAAAGTTTAACAGCTTATTATTTAGTTTTATTGTGTAACAATTGGCAAATTTGTCTCTCCAGGGAATTATTTATATAGGGAATTATTGTAATGGTTTTGAAATTTGATGATTACACATCTATTTAAAAATGTAAAGAAGAATCTTGCACATTAATACTAACACATTAATTAACTGATATGAATACATAATTAACATTAACATCAAAAATGCGCTTCATCGATTTTATAGTGATCTTGAGAACCAATTAAATCTGGATGACACAAAACCACATATCAACAATGAAA
>NW_020799610.1:0-9231 GCF_003590095.1 Trichoplusia ni | reverse complement strand
TAAAAATGATCGAGCTATCCATATATAAACACTAATAGATTTTTATATTAAAACCTAGTTAGAAAAAGCTGTTTGCTTCGCCTAGATATCGCTGGAAGGACTCCGTAGAGGCAGACGCCCTAAATTTAGATATTGCCAAAGATAGACCTAAATCTCGTTCTCCATACCTTCTTCTTGCCCATTGCTGTACGCACTGGCAAACACAATTTTGAATTCTGTTTAATACCGTAACGAGAGTCCTCTTTTAATCCCAAACAAGTGAATATAATTGAAATTTACAATACATTATTCTAAATGTTAGGGGCTTGAAATTTCGAAATATTTTATATACACTTAGTCACAGTCCCGCATCGCCCGCGCTTCGATAAATGTGATCATCGCTTCGATCAATTATGTCGCGTGGGACTTATCTGCATGTAAGTTGCAGAAGTTCTACGAAATGCAATCATTTCAATATTAAATACAAGTTTAATGACATTGACTTTAGAAATCTTAATCTTTAGAAGTTGAAGTTTACATTTAACAACAATTAAACAAATAGTGTTGTTAGCATTTGTTGCATCGAGAACCGTAATTCAGTTACTTTTCCGTTCAGGGTAAGTAAATTAAACAGTCACGGACCCTGGTAGCTTGGTACTATTTTAGTAATTTTGAAGTCTAAGAGATCGCCGTTTATCGAAATAATTAACATTTGCAAATGCCGCTAACACAGGCGACTTTTATAAAAAAAAATCATGATAAGTACGACTGGGTAGTGTTGTTTTATAAACAGAATTGATTTGTGGTAAATAGTAGCTTCGTTGTGGAATATCGCAGGGAATCGTTTTTACATAGTCCACAACCTTCTTAGAAGATCCTTGCAGCTATTTTACAATGTTTCCTTCAAAAGCCTACGCCATAGATACTCATGTCTATGGAGTGGACACAGACAGTCTTGATTAACATAACAAACGTCACGGAAAACGCAAACCTGTAAATCACATGATAAATAACATATATGTACCGTGTTTTACAATACGTATATACGTAAGAAACAGAAGTAAATACTTTTAGTTAGATTTGTTATTGTTAATGTTGTGGAGTTAAGTGGTACAGGCTGATTTTGATTTTCAAGTAAATATTGTATATCCTTTATCGTAGTAGTATTACCCTTTACTATTAAGAAGGTTTGCTTGGATACAGGCAAAAAACTCGGTATTGTCCTTCTACAATTCCATCATGTCCGTTGAGACATTAATCGCCTATAAACATTCTGTTTTAACAATATGTGTATCTGTTAGTCATTTGAATTAATTTTAGAATCTATTATATTCCAATGTATGTCATTGTAGAAAAATATTAATAGGGCAAGAAGTTAATCCGCGAATATGTGTATTAAAATTGTTGTTGGGAGGTTGTGGGCGGGCGGCGTGACGTTCTTCGAAAGAAAAGTGCGTTTCTGACGACGACGCGACGCCGCTATTGGACTGTGTCGCCGTGACGTCACAGGATATCACATACACCGACACTACATCTACGTGTAGTTTTAGAAATAGTTGATGAGTTACATTCGAATTCCTCGAATTTGTAAACAATCATTGCGATTCAATTAAACTTAAAAATAACTGGATATTTTGAATTGAAAAATTACTCATACGCTTATAATTGTTTCTCTGAAAACTATATCGATAGTGTGTAGTTGTAGATATTGTAGTTAAACAATGTCATAAATGACGTGGTCTGAAAGGTATGTTTCATTCAAGTAGTTAAATGCTGTACCACAATGTAGGACTAATAGTATTGAAGTTTTGAAATATCGAAACCTACAAAAACATTGTTTATCTGAACCACAGGTACATATGTACTGACAGCCTGGGGTTTGCACCCGTGACTTTGCATCTGATAAATGCAAGTGGCAGATAGCAGAAATATAAACATGCTTGATATTACTTCAGATGAAATTATTTAATGACGTCTACTTAGTGCTTTTATTAAAACTACTTAAAACTGACGTCATCATAGTATTTGAGCTGACAAGTGCTCACAGTGCTGACAGCTATAGAATATGCTTAACAAGGAATTAAAGACATAAACAAGAGGTGGGTTCCTTTTTGATCCAGTGATTATTATTGCATTACGATTTACACAATTGACTGTCTGTATAACCAGTCGGTATATACCATACCCGTTTACAATAATACTTAAATTCTTCCTCTGATACTAAAAAAATACCACAAGATTTTCTTTTGTTTACGGGTAAACAAAAATGCAATTACTCAAACAGTAAGCAACATTCGCTATTTGTGGTGCAAGCGAAAATATTTTATATCACTATCTATTCTAGTAAAGAGTAAAACCAGTCGGCATCCGCTACCGGCGTACAACATCAGCTCCAGACACATAACTAGAACGCACAGATTTCAAATAATTCTTACACATCGAAATTGGGCTGTGCGCTCTCAAATGTTTTTGGTTCGGCTCGCTGGACTAGGTACGGAGGCTCCTCATCCTCAGGTGTAGGTGGCAGCCGCGTGGGCCCCATCACTGTCACATGCGGCTATCAGGCACTAGTCCGACGTGCTCTCGACACTATCGCGGGTACTCTGCATCCACTCACTAACACTCTTTATCATGGTAATAGAGGTTACCTCATTTAGTTACACAGCTATCTAAGATAGGTACTTAGATTTCGTTATGATTTCACGTATTCGTTGACAATTAATTAGCGTTAGTTCGAGAAAAGAAAGTTATAATATAGTTTATCGCGCAACCGCGAAAACAAAGGCACAAGCGGCGTGTGCGTTATGCGTTTCACGTTAGATTGAAAAACAGTCGAGAGGAATGTGAGGCCAAAAATAGCAAGGAGCGTCGCGCGGCCACAAGGGCGACCCTCGCGCTACGCCGCCGAGCGACGCCGCGGCGTGCTTCGCCGTGCACACTCTACACGCACCTTTATTTACATCCATCCTTCTATGAAACAGTCACCTAACATACGACCGCTTTACGAGTGGAAGGTCCCGCGTGTATAAACAACCCCCGACTTTGTAGTCTCACTCGAGTTGTGTGAAGCATACCTTTAAAATTATACACGCGGATTCATGAGACCAAAGAGATCTGTTTCTGAGAAACATTATTAAAATTCCATGTTATGATTGGAACCTAACTTTCAACAAAATAAATCCACTTCCAATTTAGCATTTAAGTTTAGAATCGACGCAAAGGAGCATAATACAGAAATGGTTGAAGGGTCATGCTTCGTAAATAAGGGCGAATATCAACATTCAAACATCAGGTACGCTGATATGAAAGTTTTTATACTATGCATGTTCAGCATAAATAAAAATCGGCAAGTATCTGAGTGTACCGGTTGTATGAAATGAACAAGTGAACACATACAATGATAAGGAGCCGCCAAATTGCCACTCGTAAATCATACCCAAGACGATCATAGTTTCGATGCAAACAAATTACCGTCTTCGAGGAAATTAGGGTTGTTGAATTGACAAATAGAATTGTTTAAAACATAAAAATCCTAAAGCCAATCTTAAAATATGAACCTGTTTTTTTTAAAGAAATCATAAAGATACAAGAATATTCAGTATTTTAATTAAATAAACCTAATCTATCATAGTAATTTATGCAGAATCCCACGGTCACCATGCGCATGTTATTTGGAAACGTCGGCTTATGATGCTTGATGGTAACCACACAATATGAAACGTATCATGAAAGGGATTGTAAATACAAAAACAGGAGTAAATAGAACACAATTCTTAATACAAATGACAATTATTTTTATCAATCAAGGAATTGAATCGAAATTTTATTCAACTGTGTTTAATAGAGATTATCATTAAGCGTGAATATTGTCAGTTTTGCATATCATGCAGTAATAAAGCCATTAATTTGTTTTCCCAGTTGTTCATGTCGTGAACGTCGAACATACTGTGTGATTTAAATGTTCTTTAAAAGCCTGGTTTATCATAACGTTCATCTTAATGAGCACTATTTTAGGCTGACTGAACGTCACCAGAGACGTATTCACGGTTGCGTTTACACGTACAAAAGCGTAGGTGAGTGTTAAACAAAAAGATGTTATGTAAACGCGCAACAAAGCATTCGTCGCGCTTATTAGTAGTCTGGTCTAGCAATCGACCGTTCACGTTGCCAAAAATAAATGTCAATAACGATGTTCACGTTAACTCTGTTTCTACGAGTTTATCGTTCGACTTATACTTAAGAATCGACATTCCCATTCCATTGATACAATTTTTTAGAAAGCTTGTTTTTAGTCTCGTGTGTCTTAACGCTGATCGTTGCTCGCAGTTATTTTAATTGTTTATACCATATTATGCTGTATTTATTACAAGACAAATTACACACACTTTCACTTTCGTAACTTATCAGCATCGACCCAAACGTATCGTAGTCTATGAACTATGTTCAATTAACAGAATTGTAAGAGAAGCGGCAAATGACTTACCTGTATTTGGCTCTATGTGCAGTGTCAAAGAGATCACCGTCAAAAGGCGAGGTGATGAGGTAGGAAGGAGGGGCAGGAGACTGCTGAGACGGCCGGCAGTGCTTCTGGACTTGGAGCGACCGCCACCGTGCCCAGCCGCTCGCAAGCCGCGCGGACCCTCTCGCCACTCCAAACATGTTTCATTCACGTACACTACCGGAGTCGACGAGCCTGGCAAATGAAAATAATATTTTAGAAAATTTTACTTACATTAACAAAAAAATGAATCATCTTGATATGGAAACCTCGTTATAGCTTAGGACCAATATTGCTCGGCCATAAACTGCTTCCAAATACGTTTTCGTAAATAATTTCTAAAACTCGATTGGCTCGGTTGACGAGATATTGTAGATAATTGTTCCTGCAATTTTAAGTAAGATTTTATGATACAAGACACCAATAATTTTGATAATTTTTGTTGATACAAATTATCTTGACATCCCAGAAGTATTATCATGATGGTTCGTATGTTCGCACGTCGCCGCGTCGGTATGTCGTATGTTGGTAGCGACTTCTTAAATTTTCGATTGTATATAATGTTTTATGATTATTTAACATAAAAAAAGTTTCTTCAAACTAGTATTGCGTAGCTCAGTTTATAATGATTCAGGAGCAGAATGGAACAAAGCGTTATTTTTATTTATAATGCATTACAACATGGTCAAAGGTAAAAACCTTGTAAAAGTTTTTGTGGCATGTAATGCTAACTGTTAAGTTAATGGGCGCTTACGTACGTTATTCCAGTGGTTTAATGTCGGCAGGTTCTATGTGCGGTAAATTATAGACAACCCTAAATGTTATTGAAATAAACACTAGAGCGGTTTAGCATATACATAGGCAACCAGACTGCGACAGCCATGCCTGCGGACGCGCGTCATCAATCTGAGTATCAGCTACGTCGGATGCAGCAATCGTTGTTTAGCTAGTTAAGGTGCCTCTTCTAGTACTCCAGTAACAACAACTGTATGATAAATTACTTAAGTTGGAACCTTTGCAATAGTGAATCGTAAATGTCGCCTTACTGCCGACTACCAAATTTGGATCAAATAAAAGATTATTATGTAATATATCAAATCAGGCAGTACAGGAAAGTGTATTAAAGGCATTAAAGGGTTCTTGAGTTGAATGTTACCATGTCATAAAGTGTCAAATACTTTTTTATCCGCAGAGAGGCATATTCTCCATGCGGTCGTAGCCAGATATGCAAAAGATAGAGAAATTTGAAAGGAGAAGGCTCAAAGCGGGAACTTATGTTTATGGCTAATTTAAAAAGGAAATAGTTTTATATCAACTCGAGAAGTTCATTGTTCTTTGTATTAGCTAACAGCCAAATATGTGTAAATGCTTGGTCTAAAACTCTAAAACGAATAATCTTATGAAATTTACAATTAAATGACGAGCAGCTTTATTAACAAGTAACGCTTAATTTCTGTATGTTGTTGGAAAAGCACTTTATAATTCGCGTAAGGAAGTCGTGAGCCATGAGCACGATTTATCTGATTACGACAATCCCCTTGAAAAGAAACAGATGCTGACAACCAGCGCTTCCTTTGATCCTTTAAGAATTTGTTGCAGAGGTATGCAGATCGAGTTCCAACACTTGTAAACATCGGTCATCGGCATACATTATTGTTATTTCGGTCACAATTTAAAGCTTACATCGTAAGTGGATGGTAGCGTGTACAATAGGTGACTCAATAATTTTAAAGCAAGATCATAACTTGCGACATGATTGAAGAGGAGTGATAAACTGATAACATTATGAACAGACCCTCTTCAGTAAAAGGAATCTTCCGCAATCGAGTATGTAATATGACTAAAATTTACCTAACAGAATGTTATGTAAATCACGCAGAGGTTAAATAATTTTACAGTAATAGAAAAATTTTGAATAACATCGAGTAACGTGACCTTTCGGGACGCGTCTCCAACGTTAATGGTTCAGGGTCGCTGAGTCACGCTTGCGACACAGGGAACACCCGGCACTCTTGGCATGAAACATCAGGCAAACGCAACAACTGCAACAAGCTTTTGCCAGAGTCAGAACCTCAACAGGTCTGACAGAATGTTTGCTATATTTCGTAAAAATAACACTAAGATGAGTGCTACACCTATTTGATTTAAGATAATGATATCTCAAACGGTAATAGATAATAAGTGTACAGCACATCACATGTACAAGATATATAAACAGTTAGGATAATGATTTCCATATAGGTTAATAATGATTGTTAACTACGCAAATATCATGCGAAAACTATGTACATCACAAGGTGTTACTTATAATTATGAATGGTAAATATAAAGGCATTTTGTTCATATAAATGACTGCCATCGCCATATGGCTATATGAGCATAATAACAAAAAAAATGTTTTGTTTAACACAGGCAAAAAAGGAGGAGATTATGTAATAATAAATGAACAAAGCAATGGTTAACTTTCTTTTTTAATATTAGGATTAGCCAGTAGCTTAAATGTTTTCTAAATTCTCATCAATGTGTCCAAAAAAAGAAACAGAAAAAGGACTAATGGTGTTTATCCTTATTTTAATTTGTAAATATTGCATAAGGATAGTTTGCAATTGTTATGGGGCGTCATAGTGACATGATCATGGGAGTTTGTAGAGAACACGCCATGCTACAAACGCATTCGCACTCACATCCTCCACCGAGGTATGACCGCAGTTGTTCTACCAACGCTAGCATAGTTGGCGTGCGTGCCGCAAACCACGCTTTACGCCATCTGCAAAAGCAGTGGTCTTCAACAATATTGGCCCCCAAGAGGCATGACTATTGGATTCGTCAAAACAACCTTCAAATCAAAGCTATGACATCAATAAAACAGAAGCTGAAGTCATGTACACAACATAATCACATAAATGCATCTCACATCTTGATTTAAATGCTGTTCCTGTGTATGTAAAAACTAAACAAGCACTCATAAAATTATATAGGTTATACAAATTAAATGCGGTTCTTCAAACAAGTATAACAAGTGATTGCTGGAAGATATTCCAGTAAAATATAAGCAGTCAGAAGTTGTTTTGACTGGGTGTGCACGGTCTAAAGAGTATGTGTGAGATAACTGTTGTTAATTATATGCTTACTAGTGTACAAACTCCTTGTAATTGTAGAAAGACAGAATTGTGATTGCTACTAAGCTAGAATTTAGAGCTTTAAAAATACCAACTTTAAATGAGAGATCTTTTGCAAGAAAACTGTTTAGAAAATGTAGGTTTTTATACTTAAAAAAGGACTGTACCTCAAACACTTAACACAAAATTTAATTGCACATTGTACTACAAAGATTTACTTTGTGTAATTATGACGTGATATTAAGTTTAAAAGCTATATCAATGTTTTTTTTTTTCATATCTGAACTTTTTCCTATATACATCTGTTCTTGTTTCCATAGTTATTTGTTTTAATTGTAGTTGAAATGTCATCAGTAAACATTTCCATATCTTTTATCAAAGATGTCAGTAGTCAAGGTTATGAAACACAGGGGGTCAAGAAATATAATTAATTACACTTTGTTTACCTAGTTATACATAAACAATATTCTGCTTGTAGCTGAGGATTTGTTATCTCAGTTAGGCACAGGTTTAAGCTTACCATTGGGAGTAAATTATATTTCATGGTAATAAAATAGATACCTAACTGTTTCATTTTATGAATTGCCAGAATTCTAGAATACTATATTTACAAATATGGAAAGTAACAGAGAACTTGAGCATAGGGTTTGTTTTTGATTGAATACATTATGGTTTGATAACTACAATTGTCAGAAATTCAACCAACAGTTAATTTTATTTATGTTGGAAATGGCATTGACATGGCATTAGGAAAACAATAAAATAATGTTATTGCACTAGCTCCAAGGATTATTTTTACATTGAGACTAAAATATCATCAAAAACTGTAATTTGATTAAAATGTAATTATAGCACCAGAAGGAAGGTTACAATCTCATACTTTTCATTAGATTGATTTAGAGATAGGATGATTGTAGGTGACTTTTCACACACAAACAAATATAAATTTCATGTTGAGTCCAGCAATTATAGCTTCAAATTTTAATAACCTGACTTTTGTGCAGTGGCAGTGCCTGACAAATTTAGAGTATATTACTACCTAAGTCACATGTAACCAACCTATGGTCAAGCTGTCATCAATAATTCATAAGGAAGTAGGTAAATTTTAAAATAAATAACTATTAGTGTGCAAAAAAACTCAGCAATTGTGGTGATGTCAACACCCAAAAAATTTTTCAAAACGCCATTCGGTATTAGGATTATTTGGGAATTTAAGTATGTTTCATAATTTAATTGTAATCAATAATTTACTACATACCCTTTGACAAACTTTTGGAATTTATTTTATTTTACTTAAGGGGAGTCTCTTTTAACGTTGGTCATACTTACTATGATAATTAATTATGCATAAAAACAAAATTTAGTTATTAAAAAGTAACCCTCAATTTTACTTTATATATAATTTACAAAGAATTATTATTTCACATTTTTTATATGTAATTACCTATTCCGTAATAATGCTGTAACTGCGTGCATATTGTCCCGCAATTAGTATATTTAGTCAATAAATAAATATTACTTCTGGAACCTTGTAATTGCGTGTAATATACTTGTAATATTTTGTCAATGAAAACTAGGGGTATATCAGTGCACAGAATGCGCGAAAGAAAACATTCAAAAAACTTTCAAAAATAA